>NW_026596155.1:7538661-7576387 GCF_907164565.1 Psammomys obesus | reverse complement strand
GTGTGTGTGTGTGTGTGTGTGTGTGTGTGTGTGTGTGTGTGTGTGTGTAATGTATATGTATAGATATGTATATATATATACATACAGTCTGTTTCAATTTGTATTTATCCTCTGACTCACTAATTTTGATCATTATATGCTGCTATATTTACTATGTTTTAAGCACTTTATGGTAGTTGGTAAACCTAAATTAGAAAAATGACAGTTTGGAGTAAAGAAATAGCTCCTAGGAAGCGATACAACCTTAAAATGAATAAGGCCCTGGATTTGACCCTCAGAACCACAGAAAAGGCACTCTTATCTCCATAGCCAGATGGTTCACACCTCTAGAAGAAACTGTACCGCTCTGGTCTTTTACATTCCCTTGAATGAAAAGCACAGTATAATGTCATAACAGCTCACCTCAGCTGGCAGTGTGGCTCCGTGGAATGGTGTGTCATCAGCATACCAGAGGCCTTGGATTCAGTGTCTTGCACCACAGGGCAAAAGACTGAATTCAACAGACAATGAATGAAAGTATGTACTGGGACAGTTCAGCTGCTTCTTAGGAGGCAAAGATGGACAAGATGCATCCTCGCTTCCTAGATTTCTCTGCTGGGTGGGACAAGGAACCTCCCCAGAGAGCTGTCACTCAGGAAGAGAGGTGCAGACCTGGAGTTGAAGAAGTTCAAAAACGGGGAAGTCTACATTGAGTAAAAAGGCACACTGAGGTGGGCTTGGGAATGCCCTTGGAAGTCAGAGTTCAGAGAAGTTAAGTTCTGGCAGAAGTCAAATTTGTGTTCTTTCCAGAGATGGAAAAAGCATAAATAAACAAACAAGCTGTAAGTGGAGCAGTGGAGCACGTCCTAAAATTAGTAGGAGGTAGGACTCATGGGCAGGTTATGATGGTATGGAGAGTCCTCCACGCTGAGACAAATAATCCCTGCTGAGTTAAAAATAAACAATAGAGAAGAACTGTGGACAATAGAGCAGGGAAGGAAGCAAAGTATAATGGCTGTGGTAAGGAATGGGCCACACTGGTCCAGCAGAAGGCAGTGTGGCTTCACCTGGAGAGGCAGCCAAGATGAAGGCAAAGGGGAATATGAGAGAGATGACCTGGTACCTTTTAAGCATTCACTCACACAAGGTGGGTGAAGCAGAGAGTGAAGAACGTAGGAGTTTCGGGGAGACCCTGTAGAATTTGGCAGCTGTGCGATGTGGGGGGGAAGGGCACCACATACTCTCTGGGTTGACCTAAAGGTAAAACTGCTGTTATTTTTTAGAGGCGGTGACAACCTGAAAGATTTAGATCTTCTTAGGATGCCTTTGGATTTTAGATTACAGATTCCTCATTCCACTAGGAAAACATCAAATCAGGGGATGTAGTTGCCCTTCCAAACTCACCTTCTGATTCAGGGTCAGGCAATAAGCAGCCATTTATCTATGTCACAGATAAATGATCATTAGGGATGTTACAGGTGAAATGAGTATTCAGAGGGTACAGGAAGGACCGGGAAAAGGCCTCCCTAGTAATAGGATGGCATTTGAGGACAGCTGAAGGCAGAGAAAGAGCAGGGCCATGCTGATGAATAAGAAAAGACTTTTTTGGGGGGGGAGTGAACAGCTGTCAGTATCCTGAGATGGGCTCAGCCAGGCAAATCACACTCGAGACCCAACAAAGAGGCCAGTGTGCTTTAAAGGCAGAGGGGAGAGGCTGAGAGAGGAACCCTTGCTTGGTCCCAGGTGATGGTAGAGAGGGAGTTCAGTGCACATGGAGGAGGGCACAGAAAGGAAGGAGCAGACTGGCTAAGATCCCTCACACAAACTAAGGAGGTGGCCTCCCCTTTGTCCTGAAGTTCCTGAGGGAAGTATGCAGATCATCGCCCCTGTACCTTGGCTGCGTGAGATATTTAATAACTAATTCATAAGCTAATTGCTTCTGCCAGAATTCTGTCAGGTTGCTGATTGTATCTCTGCAAAGATGAAAGGGCAGGCTCTTGGCTATGGTGTTAGGCGACTGCCCGTGAACAGATTTAAAAAGCCCCAACCTTCACGAAAGGCTCTGCCAGTCACACACCCGCTAGTCAGTCCCAGCCCTTGCTCTCCTCTGACCCTAGGCTGGCTCAGAGCCCTGTGGGGTAGGACTGGGGGCAGTTTCTCATTTCTCTTTCACAGTTCTCAGACTTCAATTATTCTTGACCAGACTTAAAACGTAGTTGCGAAGACCAGACCATTTCTGTTTCAGGTGATACCAGGAGGGATCAGGCTCTTGCCTCTTCTCGGGGTGTACCCCCTCAAGGCAGAAGGATTCCCATTTTACTTGGGATGCTGCTTTATCCTCTCTTTCCACACAGACATAACTCCTGCATTTCTTACTCTACCCCTTTCCAGTAACTCTACGCAGTAAATGAGAATATCAAGCCCTGGTCTTCCTCACAATTGAGGTTCCCTCCTCGTTGTCAAAGGAGCAGAGATACCCCATCCCCCCTTCCTTTACACCAAGAGCTCCCCCCTTTTGCATTTAGCCTGGATCCTCTTTCCCTGTTGCCTCCCCACGCTCTAGTTAGAGCTTTGTGTGTTTGATTCATCTTCAATGTCCACAGTCCCCTTGGAAGAAGCGTGTGTAACTCCCTCCTTCCTAACATGGCAAGCCACAACTTAAACCAGAGCACCTGTCTCACTAGGTGGCCTGGGTCTACCAGGATCTGGAGTTGGGACAGAGCCAATGCTACCCAAGATCAGAGCAGCTTGTAAGTACATGTAGGTATGCCTCTTTACTGAGGCCTCCTGGGGGGGAGCGCTGGCCCCCAGTACGTGCCAGCCCCTCTTGTTGGTTTGAATGAAGTGGACCTACTAGCAGACATCAATGAGATCTGATGTCAGCTGATCAGAACTGATCATGATCCTAGCAAAGTCAAAAGACTGATGTGAAGCCTCTTCCTTTCCCCTGGGGGCTACAGGGAGACATATGCCCTTGTGAATGATGCAGAAGGTGGGCATGAGCCTCCTCTCGCTGCTGAGAGGGAAGGCTAGGAGTCCATTCCCGTGGAGCTCTGGTCCAGGTTGTAAGACTATCCTCTGACCAGCACCCTTCCCTCTTCCCCTGTGCCCTAATGACTTACTTTTTGTTGAGAAATTAGAATAAGGAGTAATAATAACTAGCAAAGAAGCTGAGCTACTAGAACAAGGAGACCCCAGAATGCAATGGCTTAAGCAGGAAATGTATTTTCTGTCAAAGAATAATCCAGAGGTTTGAGGTGGGAGGTGGCTCCATCTCTGGTTTGTGGTGACTGCTGTAGCTGGCCTGCTGCAGAAGGAAGAGAGCCAGGGGCCAGGATCCGGTGTACCTGTGTGTTCTAGTAGCACTACAGGATGGACAAACACCACTTCCGTGTGATGACAGCCACACACAGCTGGATGGAGGCAAATGTTGTTCTTTGTGGGCACACATTTGCTTACCCAGGAGTCATATCTTTCAGCCAGGGAGGAGTAATGTTAGAAGACAGCCCTCACCAGCATGACAAGACCCAGGGACCAAGGAGTTGCCACTCCTGGGGTGTAGGTAGTCACATAGACTCAAATGCTGGTGGGAAGGGGGTTGAACAACCCTTTAGAGGGCAGAGATGGAGGGCCGTGTTACCTGTCTTGCAATGAAATGGATCTGTCCTGAACCAAGTAGTTACTGTGTGTAAAGCGCCTATGTTGTTATTAATGGGGAACTGTGACATCTGATCCAAAATCTGTATCCTTGTCTTGATTTTAATTTTATTCCCCCCGGAGCGTGTTGATAGTAGTACAGCCCCATCAGACTGTTAGGTCTCACAGCTCCTGACCGTTCAGTGATTTCAGGCCTCTCCAAGGTCTTCAGGAACTGTGGGATAGCAGCTGTTTCTAGCATACTTTAAGGAACCCTGCTGGTTTCCTTTTGCCAGCACAACAGGCCGTCCTCAAAGCTGAAGTGATTTTATTACTTTCTTGGCCAGACCAAGAAAAACCCCTCACATTCAGGGGCTCAGTTAAAGGCCTTGGCTGGTGGATCACCAGTACTTTTGTCAATATGCACAGTTTTCCCAGGATTCCTTGCTCCCTGTCAGAGCCACTAGACCCAAACTGAGAATGAGATGCACTTTTTAG
The DNA here is from genome assembly GCF_907164565.1 of Psammomys obesus. Lineage (NCBI taxonomy): Eukaryota > Metazoa > Chordata > Mammalia > Rodentia > Muridae > Psammomys > Psammomys obesus. Next base: position 7,572,274 of record NW_026596155.1, on the reverse strand, counting down.
ATAATGGCATCTTGCTTTGTTAGAGTGGAGGTTAGCACCTAGTCCAGAGAAGTACTTCGAGAGAAGCCTAAAGGCAGGTCTGCCCATCTGTGAACACTGAAGCTTCTTGATCCTACTTGAGGCATTGACCTAGGAGACATGTTGTTTAGAGCCTAGTTCTCTGAGCCACACAGGAGCAGGCTCATTCCCCAAGCCCTCCAGGAATGTGTGTATTTCCCCACCATTCTGAGAGCTCCGTGCTCACCTCAAGGGATCTCCTTGCTCTCAAATCTTAAATTGGGAAACTGAGTGGTTCTGCCATTGTGTGTCCTATGTTGTACAAAGCCCACTGTTCATTACCAAGAGAGCTATAGGCCTTTTAGGATGAAGTGTTATTTGGTACAGGGTAGATCCTATTGATGAGATCCTCTGGCTGTTGTGAGCCCACAGGGAAGGTTCAGGTTCTGCACTAAGAGTTCATTTACCACAGTGTTGCCATAACTTGATGCTTTTTAACCCATACATGCTGCCAAAACCAGCCTTCTCAATAGATCTTCAATCAAAGATCCCCTCAAACAAAAAACAAAAGTACATTTCAAACACAAACCTCTTCCCTTTTCCTACCTCATTACTGTGCTCAGTTCTCAGCCCTTTAAATTTATTTCTAAGCATGCTCATGGCAGTAGCGTTTTGCCTAGAGAGTATCACCCCAACCAGATCTCCCAGTGGATGGAACACAGTGTGAGAGCCTACGTGGCTTACACAGCTACCTCTCACCATGAGAGATGGGGGTGGAGAAGAAAACAGAGTGAGGACAGCAGGGTGGGCTCAGATTCTCCGTCTCAGGTCAGGAGGGCTCCCAGGCTGAGACAAAAGCTGGGCAGATCAAACCCAGTTGTGTGTGCAAGCGTAATCAGAGCACTCAGATTCCTCATGCCCCAATAGTTTATAGTGCTGCAGAGGCTGTTCTTTGTTTGCTGTCTTATATATAGCAAAACTGCAATGAGGGGCACCATCAATTCACTGGTGAGTCTTTGCGCATGGTAGCAAGCACTATTGTAAGTATTGTTTTTATTTACCACATAGAAATAGTTCTGTCACTAGTGTGCTTGCTCAATTTCTCCCATTAAAAACATTGCATGATTCGTCTTCAGACACAGTCACCTCTATACAAGAAAAACAGAGTCAGGTAGATGACCAACCATCCACCATTTTCTTTCCCTCCTCTGATGTGGCTCTACCATTCGGGTTTTAGAGATGTCAAAGAATAAGAGAAGATATAATAAAGCTTCATGCAGTATGACTTCTTTCACCTTGTATGCCTCACGCAGAGCAGAAAGGAAACGTTAAAGAACTTGATGCAGGCTTTGTGATTTTCCTTCTGCTCTTCTGTTACATTAGTGGTCCTCTGCCCGACTTCATATTACAGTCCTGAGGTTGTGTTTAAAAATGATGATACCCAGCCACTCTCGGACCCAAGGATAAAAGGCCATGAGGGATGGAGCTCCAGTAGGAATCTCCAGCAGCTTGTGGGGCTGGGGAGACGATTCGGGAAAGTGCTTGTCACTCAGCATGAGGACCTGAACTCATATCCTTGGTGTCCACATAGAAGCTGGGACTGTCTATAAACTCTAGCAAGAGAAGGAGCAACGCACAGACCCTGGGGCTTGGTGCTGAGCCGGCAGAGCCGGCGAGCCTCGGGTTCACGGGGAGACCCTATTTCAAAAAATGTTGAGCCTGGAGAAATGGCTCAACAGTGAAAAGAACTGGCTGTTGTTACAGAGACCCTGGATTGGTTCCCAGAACCCACATGGCAGCTAACAACCATTTGTAACTCCAGGTCCAGAGGGTCCAAGGCTCTCTTCAGGCCTCCAGAGGCCCTGCACACACGTGGTGCACAGTTGTGCATGCAGGCAAAAACATCCATGTGCATAAAATAACAAATATTTTTTCTTTGGAAACTGAGGAGAACAACTGAGGAAGATAGACCACGCTGATGTCTGTGTTCCACACACATCTATATGCACACATGTGCTCACACATACATGCACACACAAAGTGTTTTTTTTTTTAATATCTTATATTAATGTTACCATAACAAGTTCCTGAGGCTGGTCCTTAATTGGCTTGCAGTTTGGAAGGATAAAAATCTAAGCGTAGGCAACTCCATCTTCTCAGCTTGGTATGGACTCCAATGGCAGTGCCACAGCATGGTGGGTGATGACATGCAAAAAGCATGTGTCAAAGAGAGAGACTGTGGTGAGACAGAGACTAAGGAGGCATGTTCTCTTTGTAACATCATACTCCTACAGGAACTGACTTGCTCCACAAGATGAGCAAGAATCTCTACCAAGCCTCCTACCTCCAGTGACCTAACATCCTCATAGCAGGCTTCACCTCTGAAAGGCTCTTCACTTTCCAGTACCACAACATGGAGGATGAGGCTTCCAATGCGTGAGCCTTCGGGGAATCACACTTGTCCTGGTTACATTCCTGTCTGCTTGACACAAGCTAGAGTCATTCAAGAAGAGGGAGCCTTGGTGAGGAAATGCCCCACTAGACTGGCCTGTGGGTCATGTTCTCGAGAGTATGATGGATGTGGGAAGGCCCACTTCACCGCCAGGGATGGTTCCACTTCTAGTCCTGTGGTCCTGGATGGTGTGAGAAAGCTGACTGAGCAAGCCATGAGGAGCAAGCCAGAAAGCCACAACGCGTGTGTGTTGTGTTTTGTATACACACAAAGAATTATGTGAGAAAAACTTCCTGTCTTAAACCAGTATTCACTGAATAGATTTGAGAAAAATAAATGTATGATTTGAAATGTATGTATGATTTGGGGATGCATATGACCAGATGTGTTTCAGGAGTTGTGATAGAAACATGGCAGGAGCTAGCAGGAGCCTAGAGGATGGAGGATCTCCAGTGAGAGAGAGAGGTCTTTTGAGAGGAACTCCTCAGAAGTAATTGATGCCTTCCTAACCTGTCCTCTCATGTTGTGACAGGATGCATCGTTCCTAGCAGGGGCTTTCCAAGAAGAGAGATGCTAGTGTGTCAGGGTTAGTGGTGTCACAGATTGGGTAGTGTAAGCATCAGGAGCTTCTTTTCTCCTGCTTAGAGGGCAGAAGTTCATCGTGCAGGCATTGGTAGGGTTGGGTTGTTGTGAGGGAAGGGCCTGTCCAAGCCTCTCTCCTTGTCTTTTACATGGCTGTCTTTATGTGCACATGCTGTTCACCCCCACACACCCTGAGGATCTGTCTATGCCCTGGCTTCCCTTTTTTCTGACACCAGCCATGCTGAATCGGAGCCCACTGCAAGAGCCTCTGGCACCTGTGTGGACCCTGTTTCTAGAGAAAGGTCTATCTTGCAGTACTAAGAGTTGAGATTTCAACACATGATTTAAAGTGAGGGGAAACGCAGTTGAGACCAAGCCAAGATGCTTGGAGGAACTCGGAAGCAGAGAACTCCAGAGATTCCCATGCCCCCTGCATGCTGTGGACACAGCATGACCGGACTCCATACTGCTGTGCTGAATGCAGGCAGTGAGAGTGTCACCCAACTTCCCTTTAAGAAGGCAATTTTTCCATCGATGCTTTTCTCCACCCACTTCCCTGACCCGGACCAGGCATTCTCTAACATGTGAGCCTTCCGGGGGAATTGGAAAAACTGACAGGGTTAATATGGGTCTCTTGTCATGCTGCCAGATACATAGTTTAACCAGCAGGTTGGTGACTGAAAACACCTTCAATGGGATTAAAAGCCTTCAAGTATTTCAAACAACAGCTACCTGCTGTGACAGCCAGGAGCGACTGTGCCTTCAGAAAAACCTTGCTGACAAGCGAGTAACTGGCCTCTTCTGAAACCCAATTAAAAAAAAAAAGGCTAAACTTCTAAGAAGAAAAGGTGTGCAGAGACAGATCGCTTCAGTAGATCCTGCTAGCTGTGGATGATAGTGGGAATAGAATGTGTTCATGAGACGCTGTTCGTGTAGCTGTGGTCTATCAGGTACATTCTAGATGCATATTAGAGAGAAACAGGTGTGTGCACTGTCTTCTTGAAGGTCATGTTCTCCCGGAAGTTCTGTATTCCCTGGCAGGTAAGCACTGGTATCATGTAAATAATATTTTAAAAGAATGAGAGTATGAACCAGGAAGTATATATGAATGAAGGACAATGAAGATATGTTATCGTGGTGCAATTTCAGTGGTAGACATATGATGATGCGTGTGATTCATACTTTATATATATATATATATATGTTATATAGATATTATTTAGTAGGCAGCTACTACTTTCTTCCTGAAAATTTTATGAATAAGGGTAAAATCCAAGATGTCCGGGTGACTCTTTGGGTAAGAACTGGGAGATCTGAGCTTTAGAAACGAACTCTCTCAGGTTCCAGCCCAGGCTTTTCCCTTTTCTAGTCATGTGACCGTGGATAGATGACATAGCTTCTTAATTACATAAGTAATTCTATTACCAGACCATAATTTATTATAAATGGAGGTGCTGTGCCCACCTGACCTCTCTGAGCTTTTACCAGGTAAAACGCCATGTCACTGAGCAAGCCAGAAATAGTTTTCTGCCCATGGGAGATACTTAATGTTTCCTGGGTCCAACTGAGAAAGTCAAGCTAAGAGCAAACTCCCCTACTCTGATTGGAAGAACGGGACAAGGCTCTGTTGCTTTGGAAAGGTGTGTTTTGTGTTGGTTTCCCAGAATGTTTCACTGCTATAGATTTATCCAAGCAGAATGAAAACTTAGGACCACACAGTCAAGACCATGAATAGTCATAGCAGTCTTATTTATAATACTACCAAAGTAGAGGTAACCCAAACACCATCAGTGGGTGCATACATAAACAAACTATGATATAGTCACTTGGTGGAATAAGAAGAATGTATATTTTGTGAGGGGGTAGCATCGGCACATTTTTGTTGCGGGTATGTGCAATGTGAGCGGGCAGCCAGGGGTTGACAGCAAGTATCTCAAAAATAAGGCTTCCCACCTTAATTTTGAGATAAGGTCTTTTCCTAAACCTGGAGTTTACCATTGCAGCTAGGCCGGCTGGCCAGTGAGCTTCAGGGATCAACCTGTCTCTAATTCCCAGCCTTTCAACTCCGGGGTTCTTGATGTGTGTCGCTGTTTCTGGGTTTTACATCATAAAGATACAAACTCGATTCCTCGTGTTGTACAATAGGTACGTTACCAACTGTGCCATATTCACAGCCCAGAAATAAACCATCAATGCATGCTAGTCTTCAAAAATAACTCTGCCAAATGAAGGCAACCAAGTACAAAAAGGTACAGACTGTATGTACATCAAAGGAGAGAGCAACACTAGCTAAAGTTTAGTGACAGGAGAGATTCATTGCTTTGAGTTGAAGATGGAGCAGAAATGGAAATGGTATTATGAAATATCAGTGTGAATGATTTTGGAATGATGGACACGTTCACTGCTTCGGCTGAGGTAGTCTCATTGGAAACTTGAGGCTTATGGAATCGTACACTTCAAATCTGCACAATTCATTGTGTGCCAGTTCTAACAATAAGATGTTAAAATTATCTATGTTACCTCAACAAAACTGGTTTTAAAGAATGGAGGTTGGAGAAAAGGCTCAAGCCCAAAGCCTAGAGAGCCTGATTGCCAAGAGAAATGAGCCATAAACTGAATCAGCCGTCGTCAGGCTTAGATTCACAAAGGGCTCAGCGATCTGGGTGGCCTACGAGGGTCTGAATGTGTATTTTCCCACGGACCATGAAAATGGGTCCACAAGAGAGAGAAGAGATTTAAATCTCTCAGTGTAGCCCATCTGAAGTTAATAAATGTTGTTTGTGTCTATGACTGTGAGGTATATATTCTTGTTCCAGTGTGTGCACATACATGCAGTTGCCCTTTCCTTGGTGCGTGTGCAGAGGCCGGAGATCACCCTCCTTGATCGCTCTTCCCCTCACTTTCTGAGCCCTGAGCTCATCGGTTCAGCTAGGCTGACTGGTCAGTGAGCTGCAGTGATGCACTTGGCTCCCTACCCCTCTACCCTCGGGATACATATGTGCCACCATGCCCGACTCTCGCATGAGTGACGGGCACCCAGACTTAGGCCCCCGTACTCGAACAGCCATCGTGCTAAGCTACTGAGCCGTCTCTGCAGCCCCTGAAGTTATTAAATTTTTAAAGAATGGTGTGGATTTCCATCTGGCCATAAGACAAAGCTGCAAAAGCAGGAGCGGCATTTCTTCCCTGTCAAGAACTGATGTAGCAAGTACAGAAATATAAAATGCCTCATCAGAAAATTAATGCCCCAGTAGTCAGAAGGCTCTTGCATCTGGATGACGAATTTCAGATGATAAAGACACAAACGGAAGCCGTGTCAGTTGATTTTTTTTTCCTTAAAGACAAAGCCTGTAATACCAATAGCACACTTAAATAGATAGCAAAGCAGAATCTATCGTAAAATAAAACTGGCTTTACCAGGATTAACAGTGAAAAATAATAATCTTTAGGAACTAGCAGAAGGAATGTCAAGGCCAGAATAAAAGACTAAATTAACTAGATCAGTGTCTCACTGCCCAGAAACAGAAAGCCTCTCATTTTCGTTTTCTTCTGGTGCCAGGGCTCAAACACAGGGCCTTGCCCTTCCAAGGTAAATACTCTTACCACTGAGCCACACTACAACTTTTACTTCAGCCTTTTGATTTTCCCCTTCATCTAGTTAAGGCTGGCCTGAAACTCACCATGTTGCTAAGGATGACCTTGAACTCCTAATCTTCCAGCCTCTAACTCTCAAATGCTATTTCAACCCAGTATGTCTTATTCTTAATTCATGCTTGAGTATAAATCCCTGTAGCTCTGAGATACAAACAAGGGTTCTGTACTGTTTTTGCTAAATTTTGGGCATTCACAAAGAGTGGTAATGTGTATTTGCCGAATGACATCATTATTTAAAATTGCTTTAATTTTTAGATTTTTAAATGATGATTTCTTTTTCTATGTCACGTTATTGAAGAATACTATTTTCTAGGTCATTTTCAGTTTGATGTAGGATGATTGTTCAAATCCTAAAGTCCTGCAGCAAATCTTATTACTACCTGCCTGGCTAAAATAGCATACAGGAAGCTAGGATCACAGACCTGAAAGTTGAAAGTGACCTTAAAAGGTACTGAGTAAAATTACATGGGCTGAGGTGATTCCCCAGTCCAGCAGACAGTGTGTAGTTGGGACCTCGTCACTGCAATGGTCAAAGGTAACTGATCACACAACATTAAAAATTAGAGCAGAGGTGAAGAAAGGATTGTGACGTGATGGGGGGGAGGGATAGGATGGGGGAAAGGATGTGAGGTGACGGGATGGGGAGTAGAGTTTGGACAGTAAGGCAATGACTTTGGATGCCTTGCAGAGATTTTCACTGCATACGAGAAAGGAGAGGAACATTTATTGAGCACCCGCTGTTGCCATGGCAAACAAAAGCCTTGGTAATCACGTTAACATATACTGCCAAAGCACACACGTTTGCTCTAGAAATACTGTCTACAGCCTACACCAGGTCTCCAGGACAGAGTACCAATCCTATGTGTAAGGTGCAGAAGATTCTGCCGTACAGACTGACGCCTCCCCAGCCTGGAGGGATGGCTAGCGTTTTGACATCCCTCCTCTTTCTCTCTTCTCTTCTCATTAGGCATCCGGATTAGTTCCTTTACTCAAGCTGACCTGACTTCAGGAAGCGTTCAGTACATCCACTCTAGTGAGACTGGGAAACGGTCAGATGCCTTCGGCTTCGTGCTGTCCGATGGCGTGCATGAGGTAAGGAGCGCTGTCATCCATCCTCGAGTGGGTATCGATTTCCTGGTTTTCTTCGCTGAGAGGAATGGGCGGGCAGACTGGAGAGACGAGCTCATCGTGATCCTGTGCTCTCAGACGCAACTTGGGAGCAGCCTCTGTCAGCCTTAGGCATTCGTGTACCGGTTTGTTGGGAGTCAGGCATGTGAAGGGCTGAGGAGTGGGCGGTACTGGGGACAGGCGACCCACCCACCCGTCACTGTTCTAGGTGGCACAGACCTTCCACATCACTATTCACCCTGTGGATGACTCACTACCCCTTGTGCAGAACCGGGGCATGCGCGTGCAAGAGGGTGTGCGGAAGGCCATCACAGAGTTTGAGCTGAAGGCAGTGGACGGGGACACAGAGGTGAGTGGCTCCCTTGGCCTCTCAGGCTGAGGAGAAGCAGAGCGGTGGCAGCTGATGCTTGGTTGTGCATCCTGGGAGTTGAGCCAGTACTGAGGGGAGTGCAAGGCCCCCCCAAAGACGTAAGAGTAGAAGACACCTTGGCCTTCTGGGAAAATTTAATTGGAGATCGGATTGCTTAGCAGAGCATCCTGAAGTCCTCAATGCATTGATTCTCCCCTCAGCCTGCATATAACAACCCTCTCTACAGGCTGGGTTTTGTCTTCATTCCTGGCGAGGAAGGTAGGTGACACTTGACCCGAAACATTTGTTGTCTTGAAGTGAATAGGCATTTTTGCCTCCCGCACCTCTCTTCCCATTTTCACCTTTTGCTCCTAGACGACTTTGTTCTTGGTGACTGCTCATCACACTTTGAGCAATCTCCAAGACGAAGCTTTCTCCAGAAAAGCATGGCGTATTGGGACCCCACTTTCCTCTCCAGATGTGGCCCACGTTGAGCATTTAGCATGGGGACTCGACTAGGTTTGCAGAAAGCTCTCCACTGTACTCACTTATTAGGTCTGTGTACCCCCTCTCTGTGCCTGGGCTTCCTTCACATATCCATACCCTCATCAGATGTTCGTGGCCTACTCGGTTGTAGACCCTTCTCTGTATGCTAAAGGCATAGCTACAAAGAAAACAGAAAATGTGCCAGGAGTTTCTGGCCTTTGACCCTTGATTGGAGTAAGAGGGAAGGGAGGGAGGAAGGAAGGTATCTATAAAGAAAATGCAGGCTGCATTTGAGGTTTCCCTTTGCCAGCTCCTGGCCACCTCTCACTCTATGAACTTGCCTCTTGTTTTTCTGTTCCTGGCAGGCTGAGTCCATCACGTTCACTATTGTGCAGCCCCCACGTCATGGCACCCTGGAGAGAACTTCCAGGGGGCAGCTTATCCACCTCACCAACTCCTTCACCATGGAAGACATCTACCAGAGCCGTGTCAGCTACAGCCACGACGGCAGCAACTCCCTCAAAGACCGATTTACCTTCACCGTTTCCGATGGGACCAACCCTTTCTTTATCATTGAGGAAGGAGGAAAAGAGGTGAGGGCCAGTGGTGGAGGCAGAGGCCTGGCAGAGCATGTCAGAGGCCATGTGAGGATTGTTGCATGTAGCATAGTACTGAGTTCTTACTCTGTTAAACTCAACAAGCATGGGGAGTCTACCGGAAAAGAACGGAGGAAGAATAAATGGACCTAGAGGTGACAAAAGCTCCACAAGAAGACCATCAGAGCCAATCAACCAGGGCCCAGAAGGACCTGTGGAGTCTCAAGCACCAACCAAGGACAATGCGTGATCTGGACCTAGACCCTCTACATATAAGTAGCCTATTGGCGGCAGCTTAGGCTTCATGTGGGCTCACTAGTTACAGGAATGGGGGATATCTCTGACAGGGACTGTGTTGCCTGCTTTTTGATCACTTCTCCCTGATGGGAATTTCCTACCAGACCACAGGGGAGGAAGACAAACTGTCCTCCTGTGAATAGATGATCTGGAGTGTGTGGGAAGGGGACGGGATGCGGGAGGGAGGGTGGCACTGGGAGCAGATGTAAATTGAATAAATTAATTAGAGAGAAGGAAAGAAAGAAAGAAAGAAAGAAAGAAAGAAAGAAAGAAAGAAAGAAAAGAATCAAGTACATTGGCCCTGAGCAAGTCTTTTAAGTTTGGTTTTTCATCTATAAAATGGGCACAATAGTGATTACCAGGTCCTGGTGCTTTATCTAAACACCAAAGAGGACAATCCTGATAAAGTATTTGACACCACTGGTAATTAATGAGCCCCCAGTAAAATGAGATGTTACTTTTTATTTATTTATTTATTTATTTATTTATTTATTCATTTATTTATTTATTTATTTTTAGTTTTTCTGCCATCTGGTATTTCTATATCACATGGCTCTATATTTTCTCTCTCTCTCTCTCTCTCTCTCTCTCTCTCTCTCTCTCTTTCTCTCTTTCTGGAATAAGACTTCTCATTCCAACCAAAGTCACTCACTCTTGGAGGATTTAGACTTGACTTTTGTGTACAGGAGATAGCAGTTTGAATCCTGGCTCTGCCACTTACTAGCGCAGTGTCTGTGTAAGTTGTGTTTTTTTTAAAGCCTCAGCTTCCTATTTATAAAATGGAGGTAATACATCTCCTCCTAATGTACGTAAGGTCCTCTGGCCCATGGCAGGTCCACAGAAATATCAGAGTCTCCAGCTACATTCATCTTCATTGTTATTGTTGGGGCCTGCTTAAATCCAACATAACTCAAATACCAGGTCAATGCAGATGACAAAAATTGATTGCAATCAAGCTGCTGCTGATCGATCAAGGCCAGAGAACAGACTCAGGAGCTTAACTGCCACCCTAAATGGACACTGTACAGCATATTTAAAAGATGAAACCATAAAGCAAGGGGGAGCGGGGTTGGCTGTAGCTTTGTCCAATCTTATTTTGACATAAGGGGTTGAGCAAGGGAGTTTCCATCAGGATAGGAGTAGGTTCCTGGGCCTGGGAACATGGACTTAGTTTATCCTGCCAGCAAGATGGAGAAGTTGTCCTTGAAATGACTGGACTCAGACAGTTGTCTCCTTACAAGTTGTCCCTAAAATGGCTGGATTCGGACAATTGTTTCCAACAGAAGCTGTTCAGCTGTTGGGAAGTCCCCAGCTCTCCTACAGCCTGGGGCCTTGAACTCAGTTTCTCCCTATGATTAAATGGAGTCTGAAAACAAAATGATAGTGCTTAGAATAAGTTTCTTTTGCTTGTTCCCAACAGTTATCATTTTAGGATCAGCCTGTGTATTCTATAAGATGCCTTGCTGTTGAAGTTGAGCAACTTCCCAGGCTTACTTCCTCCAAGATTGAGGAAGGAGGAGCTGGGGAGAAGGAAGTGTTTGTGGTTCTGAGAATCTGCATTCAGTCTCCAGAACCAATTTAAAAAGCTGGGCATGGTGGTGTGTGCTTGTAATCATGGCCCTGCAGAGACAGAGACAGGCTTGTCTCTAGAGCCAACCTATTCTAGTTAGCAATCCCCAGGTTCCAGAAAGAGAGACCTTGCCTCAAAGATCACAAGGTGGTTAGCAACTGAGGAGCAACTCATGAAGTTGTCATCTGGGTTCTACATGCACACACACACACACACACACAAAATGATTTGTGTGCAGACTCCTTATCCACTGCCTTGTGCACCATTTGGTCAGTCCTTCACTCCTTGACAGAACTCCACCATACCATGAACTCTCCCTGGAGTAACTGCATCTCTGGTGGAGGTGTCTGGCTCCACAGAAGCAATGTTTGGTGAGCAGTGTGCTCACAGCTTGCTGTACTGGACAGCAGCAGGGTTTTTCTCGGTCCTGAAAACAGACAGAGTGTGTCTGTCCCACACTCTTGGTGGATGATTTTATTCTCAAAAGGAAGTTCATCCTCCGTCCTTTAGAGACCCAGAAGGTCATCCTCAGCTGCTCCTCGCGTCCGAAGGTGGCTCTTGGGATTCCTCTGCCTTCTCTGCATCCACTCTATCTGTTCTACGGCATCGCCTGGCAGGCTATCACTTTGTCCTTTCTCACTGTAGCTGCTCCCGGCTAGCTTGACTTTCAAGAGAGAAAAATAAATCAAGATGTATCAGTAAAGGCTATCCTCTGAAAAACCTAATAGTTGGAGCAAGCCTTCTGAGGGACCATGTCATATATAAAAAAAAAAAAAAAAAAAAAAAAAAAAAATGGAAATTGTATAGAAGGTGGGTTGTAGGAGACTGAAAAGCTAGTATCTCACTGCCCTGTTGCAGCTGGAACAGACTCAGAGCCAGGGAGGACAGCATATAGGTCTCTCTTCTTAGTGGATGGAATTACAATGTAAATTCCCTATCACCATTCATTCCCGTAAATGCTTTTATTCTTGATTTTCTCTGCCTCTCACCCGCAGGGAGCACTGTCCTTAAAACAAACAAGAACAAAGCAGGGAAAGGGAAGGGAAGGGAAGGGAAGGGAAGGGAAGGGAAGGGAAGGGAAGGGAAGGGAAGGGAAGGGAAGGAAAAACTTTCTGTCCTTGGAAGCTTCCCTCCCACTCTGAGCCCCATCAGCATTAACATTTTAATGATGCTGTCTGCCAGTCTCTCGCGAAAACTTCCACACAAGATTCTGAGAGAAAACGCATCTGTGTATGGTTTCATCTTAGGCAAGGGCATTTTTTTTTTTTTGTAATTAGTTTTTTAAATTACTGTACGAAGTAATTGTTTTCAGCATTTCCATGTGTATGTGTCATTCTGCTTTGTTCTTTTTCACGATTCCCACTGACCCTCCTGGCCTCCCGTCTTGCTGGGGAAGCCCCTTCTTTCCCCAAAAGTTTCATGTGGCTGACATATATTCCATTATCCCCTTCCCTTTAGATATACTCCTCTCCTCTCATGCTCCCACTTCCACTTCCTTGTCACTTATATGAATTAAACTATAGAACCTCACATGAGAGAAAACATGAAACATTTATTGTTCCAAATCTGGCATTGTGGCATCCACCAAAGAAGACATAAGTGTTCCCAGCCACAATAGGACTATCCTGGTAGTCCCAGCTAATCAGGAGGTTGAGGCAGGAGGATTTCTTGAGCTCAGAAGTTCAAGGCCAGCCTATGTAATATTGCATGACCCCATATTAGCCCACTCGCTCGCACACATTCACACACACACACACACACACACACACACACACACACACATATGCACTCAGACATGTGCAGAAGTGCACATGCACACACACATGTGAAAGCCAGTTTCTGCAGCAATTGAAGTTGAGCAGAGATGCCCTTGCTCTTTGTTTCTGCATCCATCTTGTGTTGGCCCTGTCACTCACCACTCTCCCTGAATGTCGCATGCCGGTTGTGATTAAGAGGTGGAGGTTAGCTGTGCTTTTGTCTCTGACATGTGCATGGAGTTCAGGGATTGCCGCTTCTTCGGTACAGTGCCTGGGAAACTCCAGGGTCAAGGATGAGTGTTTCTCTGCCTCCCCTGCAGATCATGACGGCAGCACCTCAGCAGTTCCATGTGGACATCCTCCCAGTGGATGACGGCACCCCTAGAATTGTCACCAACCTGGGGCTCCAGTGGCTGGAGTATATGGATGGCAAGGTACGTCCTACCTCACCTGCCATAGCCACTGCTCAATGCTCAGGGTAGGCTAAGCCCTCACCATGAAGCTACTTGGGAACAGAAGAGTGGCTCAGCCGCCACTCTTGTGACCTGGCTTTCCTAAGGCGGTGAACCCAAAAGTTTGGTTAGGACTCTCCAGTGGCTAAATTAATAGGATCAGTTAGCTCATTGTATTAGAGCCTTACAAAAAGATCCACCAGATACAAAAGGTCATATAAGATAGCGATGTGAAAGTGTGGGGCCAGGACTGTACCTGCCTAATGCCTTACTGCCACAGGCTCTTCGCTGTGAGGGTGACGCCTATCACTGAGCACCTGTTGTTGAATGTACAGCCAGAGTTCATCAGAAATTTGTCAGTATCCCATCGAAAAGAAAGGCTAAAATGGAAGTCCGAGATAAGGGACTTCATTGTAAACAAGAGACACAGAAATTGAATGTGTCATTTCCACTTATATTCTGTCAGCAAGAAATTGGTCAGATGAGCACAGATGGTTCACGGGAGGCAGGAAGTAGTTTGTCAAGCTGGGTAGGCCGGTGCTCAGCTAAAGCTGTGAGCTTCTAGAAGAGGACAGTGGACTTCAAGGAAAATTAAATGCTAGCCCTAGATAAGAAAGGAGCAGGCATCTCTGTAGGTGATCGTCCTCCTAGCTCCCAGTGGATCATTTTAAGGTACATCTCATCATGTTTTGAAGTGGTAGCAAAAAGCACTAACCCTGTATCAGCCTCGACACATGCGTAGTTCTTCCTCACATTTCAGAACATGGGTCAATGATGTTCTTCCTATGCTGTGGCTTTTTTTTTAGTCTTCGTAGATCTGATTAGATAGCTATGAGTTTAGCTCTTGAACTGTACGGTCTCTTAAAATAAATGCAATGGGGTTGGATGAATGGCTCAGGCAGTAGAACGCTTCCCACATGAGCATGATGGTCTCGGCTCAGAGTCCTGGCCCCCGTGCTTAAAGCTGAGCACATTAGTGCACTGCGCACAACCTCAGTGCTGGAAACACAGAGGCAGGCAGATCCCTGAAGCTCCCTGGGAAGCTGTCCTAGCCTAACTGGTTCAGGTTCAGGGAGAGACTCCGTTCCGCAAAACAAGATGGAGAACCACCAAGGAAGACACAGGGCATGGATCTCTGGCCTCCACATGTGTGCTCACTGATGTAGAAGAATTCCACTTAGAGGCCAGCCTACCTCACATAATGAGACCCTGTCCCCATAAATAATTGTATAATAGAGTTGCCAATGACTTCTACTTTATGCAATCCAAAAGCTAACGTCCTGCCCTTGTCTGATTAAACCCACTAATATACAGTATTACTCACCATCTTTTTCCTTCCATGGGCTTCTTATCTCACTGTGTGCAGACTGAGTGAATGAGTGGAGGAATTAAGTTTAGCTAGCATAGTTGGGCAATATTGGGGTACAGAGTATCCTAACCAACGTCAGGATTTTCCGTTACTCTCCTGAAGGGATTTCCTCTGTAGTATAATCATTTCCTCTGTAGTATAATCATTCCTCCCAAGTGCCAATCCCTTTTCAAAGCCAAACTGAAATCCCCTGCTTATTTCCACATAAACTCTTGCCCCACTGACCTTGTGTGGGAGCCTTTCTTTATTAAACCTCCCAGGGCAGAGGCTGGCGCGCTTCCGCTCTCAAGGCTCTCCCATCCCAACAGTCTTCTGTGCAGTAAATGCTCTCAGTAAATCACCGTGGAGCTGAATTAAATCTGAGTCAGAGGGTCTTTCTCCGGCTTAATTCCCACCTCAGGAATTAAATTTAATGGCTTTCTATTCCAGGCAACCAACCTGATCACCAAGAAAGAACTGCTGACCATGGACCCAGACACAGAGGACTCTCAGCTTGTCTATGAGATCACCGCGAGGCCCATGCACGGCTACGTGGAGAACAAGCTGCAGCCAGGCAGAGCTGCGGCCACCTTCACCCAGGGTGTGTTCTTAGGAGCCTAGAGTCAGGCAACATGCTGAGCTCCCATGTATCTGCCACAGCCACTTCCAACCACTTTTACAAATGGCTCGTCTAGTGTCTAACCACTCAGCTTGCACATTTTACACTTCTTGAAACTTTTTCCTATCACTCTGAACCGGAGAAATTCATCTTCCCCAAGCCCTTGGGTTTATCTAGATTTTCTGGACAGGATGTATGGCACTGCTTGGTTTTCATTTAAGACAAACAGCAGACTGGCTGCCAGACTGAAAGATTTGTGATCTTAAGAAGGCTATTGTTTTATTCTCTGAGGGCAATGGCATTTATTTTTAAACGTGTTCAGCCAAGGAGTTAAAGTCTGCATGGATAAGTTTCTCAAAGGGGTATTTTTTTTTCTTTTTGAGTAACATAAAGCAGGTTACTTAGTAGTTTGCTATGAGCTTGTCACTCCCCCCCCTTGGGGGATGGGGGATACTGGGTGCTCACTGAAACACTGCTTCTCAGCACCCATGCTATGTCTGCCCTCTACACCCCGTTCTCAAGCATGTGCACTGTGTCTTGTGGGCGGGTTGTTGCTGTCAGTCCCAGCTTTTCTTATCAGCAAACACCTTCCAAAGTGCCTTCTTTGGAAGGACTTTAGGCTGCTTTGAGCTTATCTACGTAGACAAGGAGGCCAAAGTCTTGTCTCTGTCAGCTTTCATACTTGCCCTTCAACACTCCACAGACACACTCTTGGGGTACTTTCTCTCCAGACCCTGAAATTCTCCTTTCAGGAGAGCATGAAGGGAATTTCTGAACATAAAGATGTATATTTGCATGTGAAATCGCAAGATTGTGCTTTAAAACCAGCAAGAGTCATTTGGTTTTAAAACTACTATACTTTTTATACTTTTGGAAATCAGTTCCTATAGCCCATTAGAAGACTAGGCTTGATATGTTAGTCTGAGAACTGTGAGGTCTTCACACCTTCTCGTTGGTTCACAGTGGATTCTGGGACTCTTTTTTTTCTCACAGAGGATGTGAACTTGGGGTTGATTCGTTATGTGTTGCATGAGGAGAAGATCCAGGAAGTGGTGGATAGTTTTCAGTTCCTGGTGAAAGACAGTAAACCAAACGTGGTCAGTGACAATGTCTTCCATATCCAGTGGTCTCTCATCAGCTTTAAATACACCAGGTACAACTTTTTTTTAACTTTTATTGTGTGCTGCAAGTTGAGAAATAAACTGAGCAAGTAGAGGAAATTAGGGTGAAACACTAGAGAAGGCAAATCTAGTCACCCATTATTGTCGATAATAATGATAGTGATGGTGGTGGTGGTGATAAGAGTGATTAAAATAATTGTGTGAAATATTTATTGGACAATGAAATCAATATGCCGGATACGGTGCTATGTTCTCAGCTTAGCTCATCTTATTTGCTTGCAACTATGAAATTATGAGATTTTCTTTTCCCCACAGTAGCAAAGCAGCAAAGACAGGACAAGGCTAAGTGCCTTGCCCATAGTCATGTAGCCAGCAAGCAGGAAGACAAGAGCTTGAGGCCAGCAATCTTAACCATTCTCCTTCAGTGCTTCTCTTAAACAATTTTGCTTCCATCTTCCAATTGCGGAAGCTAATCCAATAGAATCCATAGGAACAGTAGAAAAGAGACTGTCAGGTTGTGTTTTTTCCAAGGCTGCCTTGGCTTTCACAGGACTATATGCATCACATATATGAGCTTTTAAAGATGTTTTCCTCATCTATTAAAGAGTGACAGAGGAAAAACAGGCGTTGTCATTGGGGAATGGTGATGGACAAGCATAGTGCTGTTTTTCTAAGTTAAATTATATCTTGGGCTATTATTCTAGAGTAAACAATTTTTTAATCAGCATTTCAGAGATTTGCTATTCTAAAACATCAATTTCTTGACAGTTCTGGTGGGGTAGGACAAATGAACTTGCTTCCAGGGGCCCTAAATATAATTTCTCACTCTTAGCCATACTCATGATGATTAGATTAACCCGTAAAATATAAAATGTTTTGAGATTTGCTTTTAATTACCCTTGATTGGATCACCTCCAAAATTAAGTAAATTTCGTAAAAGGCATCTCTTGTAGCTGACAAGCCTCTAATGTCTAATGGACTGTGTGGCAGGTGACTGGCAGTGGGGTCCACTCTCTCAGAAGCATTTTGCCTAAAACACTCAAAGCAATGAAACACACAGAAGGCTAGATGGCTGCCCTCCTTGGCGATATTCAAAGCCCACTTCCCTGCTGTTCTCCTGTGGCTTTTCCAAACCTACTCACCATGAATTAAGATCATGAGAAGTAGCCTCTTGACAAACCCAATACCAATTCCAGTGTTAGGCTAAAACCACTGTCCATCCCCCTACCTCATAAAATTCTGTCTAGAAATCTTTGTTCCCTAGGCTCAAGCTCAAACTACACCCTGGCTCAACTGTGCACAACTTACAGATCTGGCTCAGTGAGTTCCCACCCAAGCTAAGAAACTAACAACCTTCCACACGATCTACCCACCTCCACTTCTGATTACTCCTCCCTCCTAGGAGAGGTTGTTTATTGCCTCTCCATGTTCTGAATTTTGAAGTTTGTAGCTCATGTGCAATGTTCTGGGGGATCCTAGTCTCTTCCACAGTGAGTAGGTGGCATTCTTTAAACCCAGTATCTTTTGTTCAAGGGAGCTGTGCCTTCCTGGTAAGCATGTTCCATCAACTTATGCAACTAAACTGCCTGTCCTCTGAAATGCCTGCCTCCTGTGACCAGACAGCAGAGGAAGGCACTGAGTGAGTGGTGTCTTCATAGACCTAAGTCAGATTTCCAGAGCCTGCCTTTTGTGTGCTTCTAGCTATAACGTCAGTGAGAAGGCCGGGTCTGTCAGCGTCACAGTGCAGAGGACTGGGAACCTGAACCAGTACGCCATCGTCCTGTGTCGCACGGAACAAGGCACAGCAAGCTCAAGCTCCAGGGTCAGCTCTCATCCCGGACAGCAGGACTACATGGAGTACGCTGGTCAGGTAGGTGCGGAAGGACATGTCCCTCAGGCATGGTCACAGGCCATGGTGGCTCTCTCTCCTTAAGCATTTCTCTGCCCATCAATATCCTCCTCAAGCAATTGCCTTGTGATCCATTCCCATAGTACTTTGTTCTTGAGTCTGGCTAACTTCCACGGAAGTGTCTGCCAGGACTCAAGTTGTCACCTGGCTTCTGCGTGCTTGCACTTTGCTTCGTGACAAGACCTCAGCACAGTATTGTGTTCTCACCCAGCTCAGGTATCCTCATTCTTCCTCTCTCCTCTCTTCCTTCCTTGGTGACAGGAAAGAGAGTATATAAGCAAACCAGTTGGAAAGTTCTTGGGATGAAATAGGTGAGAGATGACAAGATGGGGGCTTCAAATAGTAAGGTTGTTGACAGGAGCGAGCAGAGGATTGGAGAGGCCCAGAAGGCCAACATGGGTGATGCTGGCCCTTGCTCTGAGAGGATGGCCAGGAAGAGTGAGTTTGATAAATTTAGTGCTGGGATTTTTGTCTTGGGTGTGTTGAGTGTAAATTGCCTTAAGCCTAGGCTACAGGAAAACTTTCAAGTCATCTCTTTTACCTCCAGGGGTATTGAGAAAGAAAAGGGAGAGCAGGGAGTGAGAAAGTTGAGTATGGGTAGTTGATGGTAGAGCACATACATAGCATGAGTTAGGGGTAGGAGTGGATAATTAATTTCTTTTCTACTCTACGATACAGTGCTTGCGTTTAATGGGTATTTATTCCATTTTTCAAGTCAATTTCATTTCATGAGTTCAGTCTCTGTAAAGCACAGTAGGCTGTATCCCTTCACAGAGTTTGGCAAGCAGCTAAACTAAGTGAAAGCCTTTTTTTTGTTGTTGTTATTTTTTTTTTTTTTGTCCAATAAGGATATAGAAAAGACCAGCGAAGATAAGGCTTCAGCAAAGAATGTCACATTTTCCAAGAAGAGACAAAGGGCTGTCAGTGTGTTCCACATCTTAAGTGGAAATCTAATGAGTGCTTTGCTTTCTTGGGGGCATTTTGAAACACAGAGATTAGCAAAAACTCAATTTGATCAGTTGATTAGGTATGCACTAATATTTGTGACTGATTTAAATTATGTGTTTTCAGATCTGGGTTTCTTAGAGGCTTCTGACTAATTCTGCTATTTATTTAACAGCCTCAGTTTATACAAACAACAGGCCAGGTCCATTTCTTGCTCCTCCTCTTTGGACAAGTGCCTATCTCTTTTTCATTTGAAAAGTTTGTCTTTATCTTATTCATCCCCCTCCCCTGCCTCTGTCTCTTTATCTCCCTCCTCTTTTTCATTCATTGTGTTAAGACAATTGTAACCAGGGCAATTCTTGTTACATTTACAGTTATGTGAAGGTAAAATAACTTCTCTGTCTTGTACCTGCTAAATTCATTCATATCATATTTCTAGGCAAAAGGTTTAGCCAAATATAAAGTCAAACTAGCCTCGTGTGTTAAGTGACATTTTATGAGCTCAAGCTCAATTATTATTCAGTGCAACAAGATTCTCTTGTTAATTTTTAATTACATGCACAACATAGTCATAGCCATGGTAATATATCTGTGCAGTACATTAAAATATCTTAACACTTTCATGATATCGTTTTCTTTAGTCCTCCTAATGATAGTGTAGAAGAACTACTATTATCAATTGCTTAAATACCTGATGCTCATAAACTTTCATAACTTTACCTGTCTGAGAGGGAATCAGTGCCTGAAACTCAAGTTTCGTACTCCAAAATTGGAGATTGTTCTAGCTAAACCCCCAGTTAGAAAGAACTCTGAGCAACTAAATGGTAATCATTCATAAAAAGAATGCAAATAATTGTTACCCATTTGTCTAGTCACCATTTGTAAAATATTTCTTTACGTATTATACCAATACACTTAAAGATTTTTCCTACCTGAATGTGAAGTATAATAGTTATACAATAAATTAGCCTCAGTTGCGCAGCACGGACAGGGAGAGATGTCTGAGTGTCATGGACAAAGCAGGAGTTATAGATGGAGAAGCCCAAAGGTATCATGCAGTTCTTTGCCAACTCAAGTTGGGTGGTTTCTATTTGTTTTTGTTTTTGTTTTCCCCTCGCAATACTTTCAAGGAACTGAACCAGGGGATGCTGAGGTCACACACAGTTTAACTCCTTTGGTTTGTTTTGTGACAGGTGCAGTTTGATGAGCGAGAGGACACCAAGTCCTGTACCATCGTCATCAACGACGATGACGTATATGAAAATATCGAAAGCTTCACTGTGGAGCTCAGCATGCCAGCCTATGCCCTGCTAGGAGAGTTCACCCAGGCGAAGGTCATTATCAATGACCCCGAAGATGAGCCCACATTAGAGTTTGATAAGAAGTCCTACCGGGTCAACGAGAGCACTGGGTTTCTGTTTGCACCTATTGAAAGAAAAGGTCTGTTGTTGCCATGGGTGACAAGGAGCTATGATGATAACTAACATCCATTGAGCCTCTTCTGTGTGCTGAGTGCTCAGGCTTCACATGAACTCATTTGTATACTTTTTATTTCATATATTAACCTACTGAATCCCAGAACAACTGTCATGTTGAGTCCACCTGAATGGGGCATTATAGGAAGGACTCTCTTCTCAGTACATGTAGCTAGAGCTCCATTTACTCTTAAAGGGGAAGTGCAGACTAGTTAGATTTAGCCTTGCAAGTTATTCATTAACTTGGTCTTTTTAATCATTCACCCATTCCATAAAATATTTACCACCTGTGGTCAAGGAGAGAAGTTATATTTGTGCAAATCTCAGGTTTTTGAAGTCAGAAAATATACTTAAAGGTTTTCCTACCTGGTTGTAAAGTATAATATTCAGATAAAAAAATGTACTTCCTTTTGGGAAATACAGAGCAATTTTTGAAGGCTGGACATTCAAAACAAAGATGTCGTGGGTTTATGACCTTGCAGTACAGAGAAGCTTAAAACAGGTGGGGATGAAATCCCTTCAAGACCACATGCGTGTAAACGATGGTGTCAGGTTTCAGTATTGAATCTGCTGACTGGGTGTTAGTGAAGTAAATACTTTGGGTAGCCCAAAACCATGATATGTACCACTTGGGAGGCAGGCAAGCCCCATTGACTGTCCTGGGCCGCCACACCAGCCTACAGCGGGTTGTCATCAAGGGATGTGACAGCCTTGGAGAGCACAGTCGATTGTATTCTGACATTGTTTTATCTTGTTTTGTGCAGTTTCATCGTTCCTTTTTTTAAACCAGCTTGTTTCTCTCTCGGGGAATTAAAGTACAGAAGTTTCTTCAGGGAGGCAGTGAACTGTGCCCATCTCACTTCCTTCAGGACACAATTACTTTGCTTCTTAAAGTACCAAATATGCCTCTTATCTTTCCACCCGCTGTGGTCCTAGATGGTGGGCAATGAGTCTTGTGAATTAACAGAGCACAAAATTTACAGAATAGGAAATCCATTTTAAGTTATTTTGGGAAGTATCTGGGGTATATTAAATCCTCAAGCGGTTTATACCACAGGCGTAATAGAAACTGCAGTTCAGGAAGGTTGCCTGTCAGAGTTTGGGCAGAAATAGTGATGGAATGTGTCAGAGGGGGAAGCTCATTAAGTTGCTAGAAATGTCAGGGCTTGAGAAGCACTCATTCTCCCACTCTGCCTTTCCCGCCATGTGTGTTGCAGGAGACTCAAGCAGTGTCGTGTCTGCCATTTGCTACACAGTCCCCAAATCAGCCATGGGGAGTAGCCTGTATGCCCTGGAATCAGGTTCTGATTTTAAGTCCAGAGGGAGGTCTGCTGAGAGTCGTGTGATATTCGGACCTGGTGTCACCATGTCCACATGCGATGTCATGGTCATTGATGACAGCGAGTATGAAGAGGAAGAGGAGTTTGAGATAGCCCTGGCTGATGCTTCTGGCAATGCCCGCATTGGAAGGCTGGCAGTGGCTAAGGTCTTCATTAGTGGTCCCAATGATGCCTCGACTGTCTCCCTGGGCAACACAGCTTTCACCATCAGTGAGGATTCAGGTAAGGGAGGAGAGTCTCTCTGGGTTTCTACGAAGCATTTTCTAATCCTTCATCCCAAGCCAGGTTCCATCTTATGTTTGACAATATCCTTAAGACATGGAGAGTGTCATTCCTTAATGGCACTATAGTTGGTCTTGAGATTGCATGATGCCAGACATCAAGACTAACAGGAAGGTGGTGGAATCAGAGAGTTTTATCCACTCTGCGTGCTCTGATTGTTAATGGCAGAGAGGTAGGTATCCTGGAGCTTTGTGGTCTGATTTTGTGGCACAGAAGGATGTTATGTGCTTAGCATTTTGGCTTGTGCAGTGGAGTAAAGTTCTTCCTTGAGGATGTGGATAGTACTGTTAACTACTGAAACAAACATCCAAGTTTCAGTGTCTTGACACATGGAGCATTTTCATTTATATGTCAGCCCAAAGGCATCAGTGGTGAATCTCTTCCTATGCCATTTTAGAGCTGAGGCCTCTTTCTTCTTGGGTCTCAGAGTCTACCATGTGCTGCAGGAAGAGGGAGACAGCCATTGTGCTGAAGATAAAGGTCTTCTAGCTTTTTGAAGGGATTCTGAGATGAATTGGGAGCTAACACTTTTTAAAGATTTGTGTTGTTTTGTTTTGTGAGTGTGTGTGTGTGTGTGTGTGTGTGTGTGTGTGTCTGTGTTATGCAAGTAGGTTCCACAGAGGCCAGAGATCACTCGATGAGAACAGTAAGCTCTCTTCCCCACTGAGCCATCATTCCAGTTCCCAGAACTAATATTTTTTTAGCACATAAAATACCACTCAGGGTGCCATGCGTGTATGTTCTGTTCATTCTCACTCAATGTTAAGTGGATCAAATAACATTAGCTGTAAAAGCAGAGAAGTTAGCTAAATTATCAGAGTTTATTCAGCTAGAGGCTGGAATCGTGGCTGAGTGTTTAAGAACACGCCTACTCTTACAGAGGACCTGAGTTTGTTTCCCAGCATCCACATGGCAGCCACAGTTCCAGGGGATCCAGCACTCCTTTGTGGCCTCTGTGGACACCAGCCATACATTTGGTGGACATAAATACACGTCAGCAAAATATTCATACAGCTAAGATGAAAATAAACTAGTCTCAAAAAAAAAAAAAAAACTTCGTGTAGACAAAACAAAACAAAAGATAGTGCAGCCAACACAGGCACAGACCTGGATCAGAACCTTGCCCTGCTGTTATGCCTGTCCTATACACCAAGAGCCATGACGTGACTGACTACATGTTACTTTACACATCAGTACAAGAATACGGTGTTTGATGGTGCTCTCAAGTCAGCTTTTCTATGTGGCTATGAGAAGAAGTAAACATCTTCCCAACACTACAGATATGGTGTCACCATGGCCCAAAAGATGAGGTTCATGCCTAAGATAATAAGCCTGTATGGTTTGAGTAATGATGTGTGTGCTGCTGGATAAAATAAGAAAATCAACCCAGTTAAAACATTATATTAATGTTTTAATATAACATGCAGTCCCAGGCCCCAAGAGTCCCAAAGCTCATTACTGACTTTTCTGGCAGAGGCTCCCATCTGAGGGTTTTTCTCCTCAAATGGGTTTGAGATGTTTCTTGGTGGCAGGCTTCCCTCCGGTGCATGTGAAACCTGCTCCCTCCGTGGGCTATTTTTTTGGTGCCATCCTACTGGAGACTCCTGTGAGTCTCCTCTTGACCTTAGTGGCAGTGAAAGGGACCAGTGACACTTCTCAGCCCTGTTCAGAGGGATGGAAGAACATGGATGGAAGAGGATGGATTAGACAAACCAAGAGGGAAAGCCGCCACTGCTAGAGAAGAGCGCTCTGGGGTACCCTCTGGTTTTCTTTTTCTTTTGGCTCAAGGTTGAACAGTAAAAATCTCTATTACCTTAAACCAGGCACAGTGAAGATTCCAGTTATCCGTCATGGCACTGACCTTTCCACCTTCACATCTGTCTGGTGTGCCACACGACCCTCGGACCCAGCTTCTGCCACTCCAGGAGTTGACTATGTGCCCAGCTCAAGGAAAGTAGAATTTGGGCCAGGTATCACTGAACAGGTGAGCTGCAGCAGTCAAGGTACCTCAAAGCCAACAGTCTTATGGCTTCTAATGTGGTTTCTTTCCCTTCCTTCCTTCCTTTCCTCCCTCCCTCCCTCCCTCCCTCCCTTCTTCCCTCCCTCCTCCCTCTCTCTCCTTTCTTTCTTTCTTCCTTCCTTTCTTTCTTTCTCTCAAACAAAACCTTCTCTCATACAATACATCCTGACCACAGTGACCCCTCCCTCCACTCTTCCTAGTTCCCCTCTCTTACCCTCTCCCCCAGAACCACGCTCCCTCCATCTCCCATCAGGAAAGAGCTGGCCTGCAGAAGATAACAACCAAACAGGACAAAACAAGATAAAATAAGACATGGCAAAAGCCCTGACACATAAGCTGGACAAGGTGACCCAACCTGAGGGAAAGAGTCCCAAGAGTAGACAATTTAAAAGTCAGAGACAACACCTGCTGTCACAGTCAGGAATCCCATAAAAACACAAGCTAACACCCACAACAGATACTCTGAGAACCCACCCAAGCCTGTGTGTGCCCCTTCCGTTTCTGTGAGCCCATGTGCTTAGTTGATTCAGTGGGCTGTGTTCTCCTGGTGTCTTCCCTCCCTTCTGCCTCCTATCATCTTTCTGTCCCCTCCTCCATGAGGTTCTCTGAGCTCTGAGGGGAGGGACCCTATGAAGACATCCAGTTTAGACTCTGTCTGCATAATGTCTCTAGGGTAGTTTCTGTCTGCTATCTGAACTCTTCAAAACATTAAAATCCCCTTACAGGCATTCAGTACTTAACTTTCTTTAGAAATACATACAAATGAAGGCTGGCAAGCTGTCTGTCCCCTCTAAGACTGACAGCTTGAGTTTGATCCCCAGGACCCACATGTGAAAGAAAAGAAATGTCATCTGCATATTGTCCTCCGACCTTCACCCTTTTCACATTTGTACCATGGCATGCACACATATACACTTACACATGTAGAGACATACACATAGAGAGAGAAACACACACACACAGATACACACACATACATAGAGACATAAACACACAGAGAAAAACACATAGAGACATACACAGAGAAACACACACACATAGAGACATATAAACAAAGAGAAATAAACACACACACACAGAAACATACAAACACAGAAATACACACACAACATACAGATGTAAACAGAAATTCATGAAAGGATCTTCTGAAAACTCCCCAAATGATCTTTTTACCATCAAACGCCTAACAGTGCACGTTTAGAATAGAAGCTGTAAGAATATGGTAACGAGATGACTGTAATATGAATTTAAAGAAAAAACCTCACTTTATGACCGCAAAGAGAGTTGCGGATGCTGGGTGCCAGGCCGTGTCTGAGGCTTGCTTCCATCTCTCCTGCAGTTCTGCACCTTGACTATCTTGGATGACGCGCAGTACCCAGTAATTGAAGGACTGGAGACATTTGTGGTTTTCCTCAGTGCAGCACAAGGAGCGGAACTGACCAAACCCTTCCAGGCTGTCATTGCAATTAATGACACATTCCAGGATGGTAAGAGATTGGAAATGCCAGCTGCTGGTTTGAAGTATATTTCTATATTTTTCTTAACCTTCAGGCATGTTTCATTGTATCTCATTCATATTTTCATTCATGAATTATGTATATATATATATACATACATATACACACATAGACATATTCATGTACAAATGTGTATGTGCCCTTGAATACACATGGAGGAGACAATACCCTGCCAGCTGCAGAGAGACATGTAAGCATTAGGCCTTATACTCAAGAGGTTCTGTGTCTGGTATAGCAGGTTTGACAAAGGCAACTTCAGGTGTGATAGGACTTTAGCCATGGATAACAAAGAAAAGCCTGTTACACATGGGAGATAGGCTCAGATGTAGCCAGTTGGCAGCTCAGTCTCCATGTGGATCCCCGAGTAAGCAGAGCAGGGGCTGTTTCTGTCATGAACTTGGTTGCCTGCTCTTTGATCACTTACCCCTGGTGATGTGGCCTTCCCAGGCCACAGAGGAAGAAGATCCAGGCAGTCCTGATGAGACTTGACAAGCTATGGGCAGATGACAGAGGAGGAGAACTTCCCTTTTCAGTGGACTAGGGGAAGGGGATAATAAGGAAGAAAAAGGGAAGGTGGGACTGGGGGAGTCGAGGGAGGGGGCTTCGATTGGGATATATAATGAATAAATTATGAAAAAAGATAAAAAGAAAAAAGACAAGTGGAAGATAAGTATATCCCAGTATAAAATATTGAAAGGTGCATATTTGGGGAACTGGAGTGCTGACTTCTGCCTTGAGCAAGACAGCAGGTAGGTAGAGGCATGAGTGGGAAGCTGGCGGTGTGTCAGAGCCTATGGGGCCTTATGTCCTGGCCAAAAGGCTTTGCAAAGAAGCAGTGAAAGCTGTTTTGAGGAAAGTAACATTGGCAGCAGTGAAAATGGTATGCACAGGTGATTAGGAGCAGTAGACAATCAAATATCATCTCCACGGAAGACATAACCCGGATACTAGAGGGTGAGCCCGAAAGCTGCTTCTTGGGAAGGAGTGAAGAAAATTAAATTTCCAGAGCGTCTGGATCTATGTGTGGGTTCAGAGGTCAGAGATCAAGTCATAGGTTCCACTTGAGCCAAAAGGACGGCCATCAGCAGCCCCCGTGGCTGACCACAGAGTCAGGGTTTGAAAGTCTCCTAAAAGAGGAAGAAACAGGTCACAGCAGAATTTTTAATGTTTGTATTTATCCTTAAATAATCATGTATATAGTAGTAAAAACTGCAAATGGCAAAATGACATACTATGAAAATTCAATCTTCCTTCTACCCCTTACCTCCAAATCACCTAGGCCTTTCACTGGAAACAATCATTCTTCCCCAATGCTTTCAGGTGGATTTTTTATGAGGAATTTGTATGTGTATTTATATGTGTAAATATGTGTATTTACCTACATATATGTATCTACATGTGTGTTTCTGTATATATGTAACAAGTCATTAATTTATAACTTACATGAATGAAAAAAATGTGTGCTAGAAGAGTGAAAGACTTTTAATATATTTTTTCTTTTTAATTTTTATTAATTACAGTTTATTCACTTTGTATCCCCCCTGTAGCTCCCTCCCTCCTCACCTCCCAATCCTACTCTCACTCCCCCTTCTCCACCGATGCTCCTCCCCCAGTCCATTGATAAGAGAGGTCCTCCTCCCCTTCCCTCTGATCCTAGTCTATCAGGTCTCATCAAGGAGTGGCTGCATTGTTTTCCTCTATGGTCTGGTAAGGCTGCTCCCCCCTCAGGTGGAGATGATCAAAGAGCAGGCCAATCAGTTCATGTCAGAGACAGTCCCTGTTCCCATTACTATGAAACCCACTTGGACACTGAACTGCCATGGGCTACATCTGTGCAGGGGTTCTAAGTTATCTCCATGAATGGTCCTTGGTTGGAGTATCAGTCTCAGAAAAGACCCCTGTGCCCATATTTTTTGGTTCTGTTGCTCTCATTGTGGAGCTCCTTTCCTCTCCAGATCTTACTGTTTCCTATTCCTTCCATAAGATTCCCTGTACTCTGCCTAAAGTTTGGTTATAAGTCTCAGCATCTGCTTTGATATCCTGCAGGGCAGAGCCTTTCAGAGGCCCTCTGTGGTAGGCTCCTGTCCTGTTCCCTGTTTTCTTCCTCTTCTGATATCCATCCTCTTTGCCTTTCTGAATAGGGATTGAGCATCTTAGCCAGAGTCCTCCTTCTTGATTAGTTTCTTTAGGTGTTCAGATTTTAGTATGTTTATCCTATATTATATGTCTAATATCCACTTATGAGTGATTTTTGTCTTTTTTAATTGATTTATTATTTATTATAATTTAATCTCTCTGTATCATGGCTGTAGCCCCTTCCTTCTTCTCCCCCTATACCCCTTTCCTAATCCACTGACAGGAGATGGCCTCCTCCCCTACTATCTGACCTTAGCCTACAAGAACCATGCATGGAGAGGACCCCCTGCTCAGATGTAGACCATAGGCAGCTCAGTCTCCATGTTGTTTCCCTAGTCAGGGGAACAGGGGCTCTTTCTGACATGGACTCTGTGGCCAGCTCTTTAATCACCTCCCCCTGGGGTGGAACGTGCAGCCTTGCTGGGCCATAGAGGAAGAGGAGTGAAAGATTATTACAAGTCCCCAAAACAGTGATACAAATATTAGCACAATAAGAATTTTGAGCAGCCTGCCCACCTGGTACAATTCGTTCATGCCCTTTGTAGGCAGTCTACCCCTTAACTGATGGCCTAGCAACTATGTGTCTGCTTTCTGCCCCTGAAGTTTTGCTTTTCCCAGAATGTCATGTAGATGAGTTCTGTAATCAGGCACAGAAGAGTCTATTGCAGTTCATTTATTCCTGGCAGGTCTGTAATTTATTCTATGAACTGGTCAGATTCCAGTAACACACACAATCTTCATTACACCCTGAGGAACACAGAAAGGTCTTTCAATTTTCCCCAATATTTTATTGGTACCTGTTGGAGTTGCAATCTTAGGAATTTAATATGGAAAACAGAATGTCTCTGATCTGTTAGGAAGGCTATCACATTTATTTTATGTCAAGGATTTATGTGCAGAAAAGAGCTCCCCAAACTTGTTTAGTGGTTGGTGGGAGGCAGCAGTATTTTCTTATGCTAGTCATCTCTCTTATGATAGATAATTTTTTGAGGCCATGCATTGTACACTTTTAGGTATAAAGATCTTACATGTATTATATCTGATCTTCACGGTAACCATTCAAGTTGTGACTCTGAGATTTGAATAGTTTGTGTAAGGTTGTGTGAAGAGATGATGGAGCAAGAGCCAAAAACTCAGATCTAATCCATCTGGCTCCATCTTTTGGTTCCATGTCCTGTCTCTGCCTTTTCCCATGCAGTCTTAGCTGGCACCTGCCCTCTAGGTG
Organism: Psammomys obesus; assembly: GCF_907164565.1. Taxonomy (NCBI): domain Eukaryota; kingdom Metazoa; phylum Chordata; class Mammalia; order Rodentia; family Muridae; genus Psammomys; species Psammomys obesus. The sequence continues at coordinate 7,543,017 of NW_026596155.1, read as the reverse complement.
GCAATGTCTGCTGTCATTTGAGAAGTTAGTAAAGTCAGCGCTTACCTTTCAAATGCAGCGGCTCACCTTTCTAATGTAATCTCAGGTATTTTCATCTTATCCCTGTGCTGAATTCAGGACTCTAAATAATCTAAGGAACTCATCTCAGAAGGTTTTCTTGTTTTTAATCTTCCTCTTCTGAAATTAGATTCTAATGTGCATGTGAGTACTAATGGCAGAGAAGAAAGATGTTGTAGGGGCTGGAGAGATAGTTTGCCAGTTAAGAGCACTGGCTGCTCTTCCAGTAGGTCCTGAGTTCAATTCCCAGCAACCACATGGTGGCTCACAGCCATCTGTAATGCAAATATGATTCTCTCTTCTGGTGTGGATGAAAATAGAGTGCTCATATACATAAAATAAATAAAATCTTTAAAAAAAAAAAACGGGTTAGAGAGATGGCTCAGCAGTTAAGAACACTGGCTGCTCTTCCAGAGGTCCTGAGTTCAATTCCCAGCATCTATTTGGTGGCTCACAACCATCTATAATGTAATCTGCTGCCCTCTTCTGGCCTTCAGGTGTGCATGCAGCTAGAACACTCATATACAGAAAATAAACAAATAAAATATTTTTAAAAAGACCTGTAGCCACTAATGTTGCTGTACTCCTGTGTATACAACTGAGTAGCATTTACTCATTGACTCCAAAGAATCAGAGCTGGATTTCAGTTAACTCTCAAAACTTAACCATTGTACATTCGCTCTGTCAATGACCAAGAAGATGAACAAAATAATAGTGTCCATGGAGCATTTTATGCTCCTGGATATTGTGCTCAATATTGTCTCAGCTACAGAATAACCGAGAACAGAGCCCTGTACTTTATTTCTGGATGCCAGACTGGTGCAAATAAATATGTTGGTCATGTACAACAAATGTGCTAAGGAGGGTGTTCAATGATAAATGCATTAAACTATAATTATAATTAATACCCACTGCCAGCCCAGTGCCTTTAGGTAATAACCTCTTTTGCATCTTTGCACCCTATTGGTACAAAGAGAGGACTCCTGCAATCCGGGGAAACCCATCCTCCTGGTCAGTGCTGCATCTCCCTAGGACATCACTGCCCAGCAAAGCAGTTGACAGATTGGCATCAATATGTATGAGAGTCCTAAACACAAAGCATGACCTATTCCGCCAGCCTGTTCTCTGTTCACCTTGCTGCTGTCTTGCATTGTCTCTCCCCAGCCCCTTGCCGACTGGGGCTTTCTGAAAGAGAAGATATTTTTTTCCTGTGCAGGCTGCGAGAAGTGTCCATCCCTCCAGCCCCCAACAGATAAGGATAGAAGTGAGAGTGAATATCCCGTCAAAGATGAGGAAGGAAGAGTCTTTGCAGCTCTAGGAGAATCTGGGGTTGATGAATGCATGAGAAAATATTACCTTTTTAGCCCTTAACTTTCTCACCTGACTTGAGGCAAGCCAGGCCAGCCACAAAACCCCCGTGTGAAGTTTTTGACACATGCCAGAGGCGGCACGTCTTACTTGCTTGTTTTGTTCTCCCCTTGGCAACACATCTCCGCTGGTACCAAGCACCTTGCACTGAATGACAGGCCCCTCCAGTATCAAGATGCAGGCACTAGTTTTCACTTAGGAGTGATGTTGTTAGAGGTTTTTTTTTTTTTTACGAGGTCCTGCCTTTTTATGAGGTCACCATTGATAACTAGCAGGCTCAGTTCTGACAATAGGATGGATTTGTCCTTGCTACATCTTCTAAGCCAGAGTCAGTTGAAAGCAAACAGAACTTTGTCGGTAAACAGAACTCGAACTGGCAGTGGTGAACTGCTCCCAGCACCCCTTTCTCTCTGCATGACAGGGCACATGCAGAAGGCAGCCAGGAAGAGAGAAATGATAGCATCAGGGTCGCTTTCCTGTGGCTCTGAACATGAAATGCAGCTCAGTAGGCTTTGACGTCTGACCTCTTGCATTGCTCATGAAGGAATTAATAACCAGAAGTCAACCAAAAGCTGGGCTTAGGGAAATGTCTTAATGCAGAGCATCAAGTAGGCATGGAGCAGCAGAGAGAAAAGTGATTCCCTGGATGGAGGAGCATGACGCTGTGGGCCACATGCAAACCAAAATACATTCAACTTACCAAGTCTGAGCAACTTCTGTGCGCTTTATGCTACACTGAATATTATGTCTGTGTTACCTTACGAAAGCCAGTCTTCTCAGCCGGCATATGAGATGCTCATGCTTTTGCTTTGTGAGTTTATTTATTTATTTAATTATAGTTCCCTTATTTTGCCCAAAATTCACAGATCAAACTCAGAATATTTTATTATATGTAAATTATATCTTAGCAAATCTGATTTAAAATGCTAATGTGGTTATGAAGCATAAAATATTAGAAGCCAATTTTGAAATTTTGTTTTATATCTGGTTAAGAAGGCTCTTCTGCTAATGATGCAAACTAAAAAAAAGTACATAAATAGAAACATCATTAAAATTTCAAATATAAATACAATATTGGAAACATATTTACAACTTATATCACAGGAAAAAATGTATTCTGTGTAACACAGAACAAGTTCTACAATTGTTAAGGAAAGTAGGCCAATAAACATAGTTGCTTTGCAAGTTTAAAAGCCCAGAAAGTCTAAGTAATTCACCTTGTTACCATCCAGTCATTAAGGACGGTCAAGCCTTTTTTTTCTAATTCCATTATTTCTAATCACCTTTCATTAGGGTCCCTGCTTAAAGTCAAATGAGGTCATCAGGTTTCCAATATTTGTGACTCCCTAGCACCAGTCACAAATCAATTATAGTCTGTGAAATTCACCCTTTCTATATCCATATATTTTGTTTGGTCCAAATAGGTTGGACCTCTATGGAATTTCTTTGTAGTATTTTGTTTACTGTTGTTATATATATATTTTAATTTAGGAGAAAAATCTAGATCTCTGGCTTAATTTTTAAATAACATCTGGCAACAACAACAAAAAATAATTGAAGCCCTTTAAATAGATCAAGCCTGGTTTTTTTTGTTGTTTTGGTTTTGCCTGCATCTCTACTTTTCCCTGGTGTCTCGCTGGACCCCAGGACCTATGAGACGGACCATAATTTGTCACTAACCTTATTTTTTTCCTTTATTGTGTTCATAGGAGGAAAGTGGCAATGTGGCGTATTCAAATCGTTATCATATTATCTTTGTGCATGTTCCCTGTTTGTATTGGAGGTAGTCACCGCATTCTGAAGATGAGCAAAGATGGGTATAAAGTCTAGGTCCCTGGAATCACAGATTCACTAACCATAGCAACCATAATCACACTCATCCTACGACTCACAGCCATGCTGGAGATCCCCTAAGCGCTTGTGCGTTGGCATCCTGTGGAGGCCTTGGGTGGAGGGCCGCTGAGGTTGCTGAATCTTCTCTCTCCCACTGACAAGGACCCAATATCCCTATCCCTTACCCAGTTCCCAGCATGCAGTTCGCCAAGGATCTGCTTCTAGTGAAGGAGAAGGAGGGCATCCTGCACATTCCTGTCATCCGGAGCGGGGACCTGAGCTACGAGTCGTCAGTGAGGTGCTACACCCAGAGCCACTCAGCTCGGGTCATGGAGGACTTTGAGGAGAGAAGAAACGCCGACTCTTCGCGGATTACATTTCTGAAAGGGGAGAAGGTAAGTGGGCTCGTGGTGGTTCAAAGATGAAATTCCCTGCTTGTAACCTTGGTTTGTCCATGAAGTAAATTAGATACACGGTCTAGCTCCTGGAGTTCTTTACAAATTGATAAAATTACTAATAATGGAATCCATTTGGCTATTTTCTTTGTCTGTGCTTACAACCACATGCATCCTTTATTGAGCTGGGAAGCTTGGCTGGAGCCCAGAAGAATTAAACGTAGACCGCTTTGTCTGAAACTATAATGGGGGAACCTGTTGTGACCCCAATGTGACCCAAATAGTGAAAGAGGATTCTCTGGTATCAGGGTCTTTGTCCCAGGGTGATATACATCCAACGTAGGGCCAAAGAGGCAGGCAGACAACTTCCAGCATTATCTTGGCCATGTACGTGAGCAGTTACTCATCCTTTAAAATTAAGTTAAAGCCGCACAGCTGAGAGCCTCAGTGTTTTCCAGCTATGGCTGTCTTGCATCCCCTTGCAACCTCAGAAGTGTGCTGCCTGTAATCTCACCATGTCGACCAAGGAGAATTGCAGTCACAGCCATTTTCAAGCCTCAGTTTCAATGGCAGAGCCAGCAGAACCCTAGGTTCAAGGCACACAGTCTTATTTGATCTGCATCTCCTATTTATATTTTCTCTCTAAAAAAGGTTTTGTTTGGTTTGGTTTGGTTTGGTTTGGTTTGGTTTGGTTTGGTTTGGT
>NW_026596155.1:7509230-7538651 GCF_907164565.1 Psammomys obesus | reverse complement strand
GTTTGGTTTGGTTTGGTTTGGTTTGGTTTGGTTTGGTTTGGTTTGGTTTGGTTCATTACGGCTCAGGTGTTAAGAGTACTTGCTGCTCTGCCAAAAGGTCTGAATAGAGTTCCTAGCACAAAGGTGCTCACAACTGCCCATAATGCCTTCCCAAGGACTCCAACTCCGTCTTCCAGCCTCCATCGATCCCTGCACACACATGGTATTTACACACACACACACACACACACACACACACACACACACACAAATACAAGTTAAAATAATTATTGCCTGTGTCATTTAGGTCTGTGTCTACTCTGGTGCTTCTGGCTATTGCATAACAGTCCATGGCACACCTGCTCTGTTTTACTCATACGCACTCAGGAATAGTAATTCACCTCAGTGGTCACACCAAATAACCCCAGAGCCTCTGTCACCACAAGCCACGCCTCAGCATCCATTCTTACAGATGTGCATTTTCAAGACCCAAATGAGACTTTCTTTAGAGATTTATCTTCAGGGGCAAAACTGCTGTATCCTAAGATATACGCGACATTGGCTGAAAGAATGCTGGAGAATGTCTCAGAACATTATTGGAAGGGTATAAAGGTTGTGACAACTCTGCATCTTCCCCTGCCATTTGCATTACTCACTCATCCTTTATGTTTCTAGGCTAGTATAATGAAAAGTGGAGGGTCTCGGTTAGGGTCACTATTGATATTATAAAGCACCATGACCAAAAGCAACTTGGAGAGAAAGGGGCTTATTTCATCCTACAGCTTAATCCGTTATTGAGGGAAGTTAAGGCAGGAACCTGGAGGCAGAAACTGATGCCGAGGCCGTGGAGGAATGGTGTCTTGCTTGCTTTTCATGACTTGCTCATCCTGCTTTCTTATTCTAGCCAGGCCCACCTGCCCAGAGTTGGCATGACACTCAGTAAACTGGTTCCTCCCACGTGGATCAAGACGATTCTTTATAGACTTGCCATTTGCCAGTACTATGGAGGTATTTTCTCAATGGAGAGGCCCTCTTTCCAAATTACTCTAGCTTTTATCAAGTTGACAAAAACAAAGAAAGAAACAAACAAACAAAAAACAAAACAAAGAAATCCTGGCCAGTACAGTTGATCCCTTGTCAGCTTGACACACACATATGCCATTATTCAACTAGAGCCTTTCCTTTGTCATTGACCAAATGGCATGGTAATATTAATATTAGAATATAAAACATTCCAACTTTTCAAAGTCCCAGTCTTTAAAAATTGAAACACATTAAAGGTACAGTCTCCTTAAAGCATCCAAAGTCTCTTTCAAAGTTCAGTTTCTGCAAGATACCCAAACTTTCTCAGTAATTTCAAAGTCTCAACAGTACACTCTTGTAAAATAAAAATTCAGTTAAATACTTTCTTACTCCAAAAGGGAAGAAACCAGACACAGCTACAGTCAGAACAGAGCAAAAACCAAATTCCACAGTGTAGAAAATTCAGTGTTTGGCACCTGAGACTCACTCACAGTGCACGAAGCTCAGGCCAGCTCCACTCCTGGCGGTCACCCTATGGGGCTGGCATCTCTAAGATGTTGGGGTTACCACTCCAGCCAGGAGTCACCTTCACCAGAGGCCTCCCCTGGGCTCTCTTCATGACTCTGACCCTGCCACCTGGTGCCAAGCCTCATCTTCGCTCCATAACCCCTTCAGTACTAGTGCTTATACTTCCATTGAGATTGCACCTCACCAATGGCCTCTCCTGGCTTCTCACAGTGCCACACCTCAGGTGCTATTCATGATCCCTTCATGCCTTCACACCCAGCACCACCTGAGAGACTCTCACACATTCCAAGTTCCAAAGCTGCCAACACAGAGTGCAGCCTTGATCCCTCTGGACCACAGCTTCTGTGTACTGACCCTGAGGAAATACATCCAAATTTTCTCCTCAATGATGTTGGCCTCCTCTTAATCATAGTCCATTCTTCATCCCCAGCGGGCCAATGGTAATTGTTCCAGCAAAGCAAAGGTTTGATTTTAGTAGCTTTTAATTCAAATTATTGTGTAAATGGCCTTGATAGGTAGAGTCATTGCTTCCCTCTGAAACTTCTATTATCTGCACTGCTTTCAGCATTGTCTTCTATGTTCTCATGACAGTAGCTCTTAAGCCCTCAATGCTCAATGACTTTTCTAGCCCAAAGTTCCAAAATCCTTCCACAATATTCTTAAAACCCATGGCCAATTCTGTCCCGGCAGTTTTGTTTCTGTTTTTCTTAGGGTTTTCTGTTGCTGTGATAGAAGATGACACAAACCGACTTTAACCTTGTCAGTTTTGATTTTTACTTAACTAAACATTTTATTTGTGTTATGATAAACATCAGTTTTCCATATATACTTGAATTTTATCAATTTAGAAATTACTCTGACAGGGGCTGAAGAGATGGCTCAGCAGTTAAGAGCACTCACTGACTGCTCTTCCAGTGGACTTGGGTCAATTCCCAGAACCTACATGGCAGCTCACAACTGTCTGTAATTCAGGTTCCAGTGGATCCAACACCCTCATACAGACATACATGCAGGCCAAACACCAGTGCACATAGAAATAAAAAAAATGAAAATAAATTACTTTTTAAAGAAAGAAATTACTATGATAATATAAAACTGAAAGCAAAGATGTGTCCTAATACAATTTATATTAATACTACAATATAGTGGCTACAACTACATAAGGGATATTTGTTAAGTCTAAATTCTAAACTATAGATAGGAACATATTTCCTCATATACCTTTGCATTTACATGAGTGTACAAAAACAAAATATACAACAATCCCCGTGTCTTCTTTCTACTTTTTTCCTATAACTTCGAAACCCCAGAAACCTATTTTAAATGAGATCCTCAAGTAGTTTTAGATTTTATTTTTGTATGTATGACTTCAATTTTAAATTCTTATGATAATGTACCTCCTTTTTTAAAATTATCCATAATGTTTTTAGCTGAACAGAAGTATTCCATTTTGATGTCACAAAATCTATCAAGATCTTATTCTTTGGTTAATCCTTTGACACTTAGCATAAGAAGACCTCACCTGTTAGAGACTCTTCCTGACATATCCTCTGCTCATCTTCAAAAAGATGAGCAGAAAGAAAATAAATAAAGCTGTAGACATTCCCGACTCACAAAGGCCCATTACAGTTTTTAGAACTTTGTTAGTGGCAAGTTTGAACCTGAGTTTAAGAACACCCACCAATACTAAAAATACAATCGCTTTGAGTCTGAATGTCTGTATTCGGTTTCAGCTCAAAAAAGGAAAAAAAAAGTCACTACCTATTCAAGAAATAGCTTTTCATTTAATAAAAGAAATCAAATAGACCATATGTTACCCACACGATAATCTATCATAATTCTTCAGCACATTCCAGAATCTTCATTTTCTTTGGCTTATTAAGCATGTGTCTTCAGAGTTGGCATTTACAAAAAATGCCTTTTTAAAAAGATTGAAAAGTCACTACTAAATTCATATATTCTATAACGAATTCATATTGTAGGAAAGATGAAGGGAGAAAAAGGCTATTCTTTAGGAATTTGAAAGAATGTTAAGAAGCAACATACAAATGTTCACAAGGAAGTCTTGGCATTTAGCATGATTTGGAAAGTATGGTTTAAAACTTCCCCCTGCCCCACACATAGCCTATGTAAGGGTAGTTAATTTAAAATGTTCATGTGACAAATGTCCCACTTCCTTTCACACGACTCTACTGCCGAGGCCGCTGTATATATAATATGCTATACATACATAATATATAATACGATTTGAGTTTTCGTGTTCTCAGAAACACAGTTCTAAGTGGAGAATATTCAGTTTGAGGAACATGTGGTTTCTTCCCACCACCAAGAACTTGGGTTGTGTCTCCAGATTTCAGTCCTCTGCAGTGTTCAGATGATTTGGTTGCAAGTTTGAAAGGTCTTCGGCATTTAAAATCATCCTTAACTTAAGATGGTGCTTTTCTGAATTCTTTACAAAATTATTCAGCTTTCACAAAGGAAAAGGAACTGATTTAGCTCTTCAGGAAGAAGAGCCATTTGCTGACATCATTCATTAGTCATCTGAGTTTTGTTATGTGTGCACGTGTCTTCATTAGTCCACATAACATGTGGAACAGCACCCTGGGGTTTACAGGTGTGTTTTAGTTTGTTGTTGATTTTATTGACTTGGTTTTCATAACTTGTCGCCAAAATTTTCAAATGGTTTGGAATGTCTTTATAATGCAAGCCCTATCATACAGTTATATCCTGCTCAGGCACAAACTGCTAGTATTAAAAATTCTATTTTATAAATGAAACTGTTGAGATATTTTTGAATTTGTGCCGCTTTTTTGATGCTACAAAGAGAGAGAAAACATCATGTAGGAAAACTGCCTATCACCGGTCTCCTGCTACAAGGCTAAATATGTCTTGTGTGTTGGTTGTAGACGAAGAACTGCACTGTGCACATCCATGATGACTCCATGTTTGAGCCTGAGGAGCAGTTCAAGGTTTACCTTGGCCATCCTCTTGGAAACCACTGGAGTGGAGCCAGAGTTGGGAAGAACAGTGTGGCCACTGTCACCATATCCAATGACGAAGATGGTAACAGAAGAGATTGTCTTTTAGCTTCACTTAGATTGCTGGGACATGAAGTGAGGACTTAGAAATAATGTTAGTGGTTTGAAAAGGAAAGTGCTAGAAAAGTACCTACTTACAACAACCTCTGAATATTTATGTAGAAGTTTCATGGCAAATGATCATGGGGCTCATGATCATTTCTGTGGGGCTCCAGTAAGTTCACAGGACTCCTCAATCTCATTATTCCCTACATTGTCAAAGACAAAGAACAAATATGGTTAAAAAAAATGGGCAGGAATCTTAAAGCAGAAAATGAGAGTCACGAAAGTCGCCGCAGGTCAGGAGGGAAACACAGTGAGAAGTACTTGAGTCCCAAGAACGGACCTGAAACATGGCTGTCTGCCTGGAAACATCTGACTTCTTACTGATGTCTCACAGTGACAAAGTCAAACGACCTTCTGAGCGGCCAAGAAGGGGCATAGTGAAAAAAACACTGATTTTGAATGAAGTAGCAACATGGTGCGTTGTCTGCCTCAAGGGAAAAGCACCTGCTTTAAATCAAAACATCATTATTTTACTAAAATAGACGATTTTAACAGGTGTACATATAACAATACAAACCCTGCTTTTTACTTAATGTTTTGTTGGACTTGTTACACATGCTCTATTAGACTATTTTCACTTAATCCTGGCAATAATCCTTGAAATGGATGTCACTATCCTTATATGTGAAGAAACAGGGTTTCAGCAAAGCACGTAATTTGCATTTTTAGCTACTCAGCTATAAGCAGCAACACTGTGTAGGAACCTTGATTTATTGGATTCTGGAATCTGCACTCTTAACTACCATGAGAGTGCTAAGACTGCTAGAGTTCCTAGGGGAAAATCAGGAGCCATCTTGGACATCAATAAGGAAGGCTGGCCTTCCGTCTGGGGAGGTGCTGACCCTCACACATGAGGCCTGAGTTCAGTGCTCGGCACTCACAAAAAAAGCCGGATGTACTTACAATTCCAGTGCCGAGAGGTGGAAGCAGGAAGGTCCCTGGGGCTTCTAAGCCAGCCGTCCCAGCCTAGTTGGTAAGCCCCAGGTCCCAGTGAGAGACCCTGACTCAGAGGAAAAGGTAGATGGTTTTTGAAGAACAACTCCTGAGGTTGACCTTTTGCCTCCACATGCACACAGCACAAAACACACACACACACACACACACACACACACACACACACACACACAGCTTTTCTTTCTGCAAACTTAGGTTCAAACCCAAGGTGAGCCCTTCTCAGACATAAAAAAAATTCCAAATGATTATTAAGACTCAGAAGAGGCTGGACAGGCAGCTCAGCAGTTGAGAGCAATGGCTGCTCTTGCAGAGAACTGGCTATCAGTTCCCAGCATTCACTCTGAGCAGCTCATGACTGCCTATAATTCCAGTGGATCAGTGCCCGTTTCTGGCCTCCATGGGCATCTGCGCACACATATATATGTGTAAATGCAGGTGAAAGTAAAAGATTCAAAAATGGAACAAATTCCCCCTGTCTTTCCAGTGCTTCAAAGAGCCTCTAATCTAAAACTATAAAGTCAAGATGAAACTTTCTGAGAAAGACTGAAAAAACAAGAGATGAGAAATTTCTAAAATATTCTGCAGTGCACTAAGATGATATAAAATTAATAACTGCTCTCAATCTTCCCATTATTTTATCTTCTCTGACACCATGCAAACCTTCTCCTCATCATGAAATTTGAATTTGGAGGTAAAAAAAATCAATGTTATTATTCATCATTTTCCAAAAGAAAGCATTGGGTCTTAAAACATATTGAGTTAACAGAGTTTGTGTTCCTAACCTAACTATACTGACTGAAATAAAATTTAAGAACTTTAAAAAAAATCCTGGCGTAGAGAAGGTCAAAGCACTGAGACAGATGTCAAAAGGCCCAGAAGTAAAGCATGGAATTTGTACATTTAAGGAATATCTAAATGAGATACATTGTAAACCTTAAAAATTTGTAGCTTGTAACTAAAAAGATTGTATAGTCAGTCCATAGAAAGTTTTCCGGTACCTACTATGTCTCAGTCCCTTGATAAATTGTACAAATTTTAATTTTTAAAAGCTTTAGTTTAAAACATTCTTTGCACTATAATGTCCTGTTGGAAGCATGGCTGGTACACATTTCTCATGTGAGAAATAACAGGAGTCCAGAGCAGTCCCTTTGTCTAAAATGTTGCTCAGGAGGAAATGCTGGCTAATCTTTGTGACTGCCAACCCTTCAGCTGGGGTATGGTGAACACTTCCCTCTGGTTGCTATGAGCTGTTCCCTGGAGTCTGAGCTATGCTAACCTGCTCTTTTCTCCTGCCCACATTTCCTTAGCCCCCACCATTGAGTTTGAAGAAGCTGCTTACCAAGTCCGGGAGCCTGCAGGGCCGGATGCCATTGCAGTTCTGAGCATCAAGGTCATCCGCAGAGGCGATCAGAACAGGACCTCCAAGATCCGCTGCAGCACACGCGACGGCTCTGCTCAGTCTGGTGTGGATTATTACCCCAAGAGCCGGGTCTTGAAATTCAGTCCTGGTGAGTGAGTGAGTGCCAATTTCAGTCTGTGGGGTTTCTGTTTTTTTTTTTTTTTCCTTCTTTTTTTGTTTGTTTTTGTGTCAGCATTTATTTGTTATACATAATAATAGATTTTATCATGCTGTTTTTATACCTGTATGTGATGCATTTTGATCATATTCACTCCACAATTGCCCTTCCCATTCCAAAAGGTCCCTATTCCCTTCCCAACCTGTACAATCTATGGGACTTTCTTTCTTTCTTTCTTTTTCTTTCTTTCTTTCTTTCTTTCTTTTTCTTTCTTTCTTTCTTTCTTCTTTCTTTCTCTCTCTCTCTCCCTTCCTTCCTTTCTCTTTCTTTCTCTCTTTTTTCTCTCTCTTTCTTCCTCTCTTTTTTCTCTTTCTCTCTTTTTTCTTTCTCTCTTTTTCTCTTTCTCACTCTTTCTCTTTCTTCCTCTCTGTTTCTTTCTCTTTCTTTCTCTCTCTTTCTCTTGCTCTCTTTCTCTCTTTTTCTCTTTCGTTCTTTCTCTCTTTTTCTCTTTCTTTCTCCTTCCTTCCTTTCTTCCTTTCTTCCTTCCTTCTTTCCTTTCTTACAGGGTTTCTCTGCATAGCCCTGGCTGTCCTGGAACTGCTCAGTACACCAGCTGGCCTTGAGCTCATGGAGACCCACATGCCTCTGCCTCCCAAGTTCTGGGATTAAAGGTGTATACCACCAGTGCCTAGCTGTGGTTTTTCTAACGGAGAGGTAAATGTCTTACATTTGAATAAAGGATTATGCTGAGCTATTAAAGTAGAATATAATAGTTTCGATAATATAAAACATTTACTAAATATCTATTAGAGATTGCATGTAACATTTTAAGTAGTTTAAAAAACAAAAGTACAAAAAAATTTTAAAAATATCTCTTGAAAATAAAAATAAATAAATAAATAACAAAAACATAAGTCCCTATCCACAGAACACACACTGAGCGTTTGGGTCTATGTGAAAGGATTTGTTAGCCTGTTGTTTAGTCGAGCAAGAACAACACTTGATTTTAAATACAGACACAGCATATTCACATATATCATTCAATATATGGCAGAAAACACTATCTTAGGCCCTTTAAGGCCTACCAGAATCTGAGAGAAAGAATCCCAATGTACAAATGATTTTTATATCTACTGGGAAACAGGATAGCTGTTACAAGCTTTAAAAAACATTTTATCCTCGATGCAGAAATGGTGATAGGTCTGGGAAAAGGAAAAGACAAGAATCAAGTCACAACCAACTGTTTTGACTATCAGATGCATTGACTTCATAGAGCAGTGGTTCTCAACCTGTGGGCTGCTACCTTTTGGGGGCTTGAATGACCCCTTCACAGCTATCACTGAAGACCATCTACTTATCAGATATCTACATTATTATTCATAACAGTAGCAAAATTACAGTTATGAAGTAGAAACAAAAATAATCTTATGGCTTATGAGGAATGGTATTAAAGGGTCACAGCATTAGGAAGGTTGAGAACCACTGTGGTGGAGGAAATGGATCATCTAGATGGCAAGTTGAATTTCATGCTGGTTGTTATTGCTTTTCTAGAACTTTCAGGGGGTCTGGGAGTTAAATAGCTAATGTAGATCCTGGTACCATTTGTGAAGTAACCAGCAAGGGATCACTGTTCAGACTTTTCCAGAGACATCTTGACAAGTGGATGGAGTGTCTCAGAGACTTGGGATAGGGTTCCTATATCTCTGACATCTCACTGGAACTTTACAAGGCTTTCAGCTCTGTCTATTGCTGATATGAAACACCCAAGCCAAAAGCAACTTGAGGAGAAAAGGGTTTATTTGGCTTTTACTTCCAGGTCATAATCTAACACTGGAGGAAGTCAGGACAGGAACGGAAGCAGGGATGGAACCTGGAGGCAGGAGCTGATGCAGAGGCCATGAAGGGATGCTGCTCACTGGCTTGCTCCCTTTGACTTGCTTAATCTACTGTCTTGTAACGCCCAGGACCAAGAGCTCAGGGATGGCACCGCCTACAATGGGCTGGGCCCTTCTACATCAATCATTAATTAAGAAAATGCACTGCAAGCTTGCCTGCAGCCTGATGTTATGGAGGCATTTCCTCAACCGAGGCTTCCGCCTCTCCAATGACTTTAGCTTGTGTCAAGGTGTCATAAAACTAGCCAGCACAAGTTCCATCCCTTGAGTGTCTAGTCGCTTCTTGCTGGAACAGTTGAGCCAGTCTTCACATCTGAATTACTTCTCCTTCAAGCATCCTTACTCTTTCTTTTGTTCTGTTTAAGATTCCGAGGGGCAGATAGGTCAGAAGCAGCGCAGAGCAGATGTGAGAAGAAGAGGAGGAAAGCTTCTTCCTGCAATGTGCCTTCCAAGAGATAGATGGAATGAATTTCTAAATCCATTGCCTGCCTCCTCCCAACACCTAGTCCTCCTTTGCAAAGCCTGGCTTGATAGGCTACCTGTGAGCCTTTGCTTCTTAGCAAATAGCTTCAAGAGCACCTGGGTTCAGGCTTTCACAGCCCATGCACAAGTGTAAAAGGGGAAGAAGAATTAAGCAAAAAGAAAAAAAAGGAAAACAGTGTAACTAGAATGAAGTGTACTTCGGATCATAGATTTTTATTACAGCCAGCCAGTGTCAGGCAGGAGCTGTTAATCCTCGAATGGCGTTGAATAGTAAATCTGCAGTGCCGGATCTCTAGCAAAGGTAGAATTTGGTCTGTAAAACAGATTCTTCACTAAAGATGCGTCTGCAGCGATTAGCAGACATTGCACTTGTGAGAAGCCTCTGAAAGGACAGGGCAGACTTTAAGGCGCTGTCTAAGCTGTGCCAACCTGCAGTCCCTTGAGCGCATCCCCTGACAAGGCCTTCGCTCTTTGTGTTTTGTCCTTGGTGAAGGTGTGGATCACATCTTCTTCAAAGTCGAGATCCTGTCCAATGAAGATCGGGAATGGCATGAATCCTTCTCTCTGGTCCTTGGCCCAGATGATCCCGTGGAGGCGGTGCTTGGGGATGTGACCACTGCTACGGTGACAATCCTAGACCAAGAGGCTGCAGGGAGTCTCATATTGCCAGCACCGCCCATTGTGAGTTGCTGGATCCAAAGGATGGCGGGTTTGTGTTTCAGTGGCCAGTAGATGGGACCTGGAGGATCTCAGGACATCACTTCTTTGTTCTCCTTGGCACTCAATGGGATCTTTCCTCCCACTGGTCTCTACAGAGAACATTAGGCCATGTCTGGAGATATCACTGCTCTCTCTCACACAGCATCCTGTGACCGTCTAGTGGGTAGAATCCACAGATCCTCCAACCCCCCTTTAGTGCACAGCACTGAAAAAAAAAAAAACAAAAACAAAACAACAACAAAAAAAAAGAACAATAAAAAATAGTTATCTGCCACAGATGTTAATAGTGCTGAGGGTTGAGAAACCCACCGCTGATGTAAGACCAAGCGATTGCCTCAGTGATCTGGGAAAGAAAATGCCATTCAGTTGATCTTCTTGCCCTGGTGGGAAGAGTAAGAAAGCAATCCTTTTACATTTCCGTTATCCTTATTACTTTACCACACGCAGAGGTAAGTATCTGCAGAGATGTGGCAATGTGTTTCACAGTTTGGGAGGAAGAGAATAATGCCATGGTCTTACCATTAAGAAGAAAATGCCCATGAGTCACCAGTGAACACTGAATGTGTGAGTTAAGTAATCAGGACTACTCTTCTACTTCCCCTAACTCATCTCTTATGTATTAGAAGAGATGATCAGATAAGAATTTATCTCTTACCTGACTGGGAATATACTACCTCCCCCGCCACCATTTGGAACAAGTGTGCCTCTATGAACCATTAACAATTTAATGCAACTCTAAATAGCAGCTGCCATTACTAATAATTTGGGTTCCAATGGGGAGAGAGGGGGAGAGAATTTTTTCACACAAGAGATAGGTTCTGGTTTTAGAATGCAGTCAATAGGATAATAAAGCTTCCAGGAAGATGTCCACTCATGGCTTCTTCATCTTTGCCTGGCAAAGAACTGCGGGATTTTCTGTTGTGGGTCATGGAACCACTATGAAGAGGCTCTGACAGTCTCAGGGAAGGGTGCAGTAGTCCCTGATGTTCGTGTTCCTCAGCCCAGCCTGAAGCTTTGCTGCTTTTCCCTAGGTGGTCACCCTTGCCGACTATGATCACGTGGAAGAGGTGACAAAGGAGGGAGTCAAGAAAGCGCCATCTCCAGGCTACCCGCTGATTTGTGTCACTCCCTGTGACCCCCACTTCCCAAGGTATGCTGTCATGAAGGACCGCTGCAGCGAGGCTGGCATCAACCAAACATCTGTGCAGTTCAGCTGGGAAGTGGCTGCTCCCACGGATGGCAACGGGGCTCGGTCTCCCTTTGAGACCATCACTGATAACACACCATTCACGAGTGTCAACCACAAGGTGAGTCAGGAGGGAAAGAGCCGGTTTTGCTCTTGTGTGTCACATCCCACAAGGTCTGTGCGTTGCATTTGGAATAAAACAAACAGTCATGTTTATTCTTAGATGTTAGCAAAAGTAACAGTGTAACAGGAAGAGAACTAAGCCAGTCCTCTACTGGTGCATTTACAAAGTTTGCCAAGCCTTTCAGCCTCTTACTGTAAAGGGGTTCTTTGACCTCCCTCAGTCGCCTGATCTGTAAAATAACACATCTTCCACTCAACCATTTGACAAGATCACTGACAAATGTGGTTTATAAATGATTTATAAGCAAGTCCAAGATTCTGGGTAGCACTAAGTAGTGATTCCTTTTTATGTATTTTCAATCATTGAGTAAGTATTTGGGTATAAACTTCTTGAGGACATGGACTACGATTTCTACCACATTCAGAAATCTTCAAATTACTGGCAGATGAGTGGTGCACGGTAAAAAGTGAGTTTTAAATAGAGGGATAGAGCACTCACTGTGTGGCCTGCGCCTTTCAAAGTGGGGGGACATGAAAGAGCAGACCCCCCTGCCATCTGCCACCCACCAGAATACCGAGACTATGATGTTTGCCAGACTTGGGAAGAAGTGCCTAAAAGCAGATTTCCTCATACACCAGTGATGTTGTCGTCAGTCAAGGCAAAGGCTCCACA
This sequence comes from Psammomys obesus, assembly GCF_907164565.1. NCBI lineage: Eukaryota > Metazoa > Chordata > Mammalia > Rodentia > Muridae > Psammomys > Psammomys obesus. The sequence continues at coordinate 7,526,427 of NW_026596155.1, read as the reverse complement.
CAGACTCCAGCTGTCTAGCACAGAACCATAAAGTCTGTGCTGAAACTACTGTCCTCGCTAGTTTGGGGACTCAGAGATTACTTTCAGACTATAGTTCTTAAAGAGCCCAAGAGAACAATTGTCACTCATAGCCATTGTCTTTGGCACAACTTACTTACAAAGACTGGAAAATTCATTCTCTTGCAACCTTGCACAAATTTGGATTGCCTTCTGTATTGTTAAAACCTTAGAGCTTAAGGATAGCGCTCTCACTGCACACATGAGACTATGACTTCAAATCCCAAGAACACACATAAAACTGGACAAGGTAGCACATCATTTCAGGGATCCTGTGGTGAGGTCGAAACAGAAGAGTCCGTTAACCTGAAGTGTGCAGGACAGTGGCAAACAACAGGGAGACCCTGCCTTAAAGAAGGTGGAAGACAAGGACAGAGAGCCCAAAGTGTCAGCACACACACACACACACACACACACAGAAACAGAGAGAGAGAAATAAAGCCCTTTAAAGTAAGACTTAACAGCTTGTTATATTGTAGGTATCTAATTCCATTTTAACAGAACCTTATATTTGAGCCAAAAAAGTACGTTTTTATAGGTACTAAATTTATAGCACTCTAACTATAACTTTTCTCCTGCAATGAACTGGTGACTAATATTCTTTATCCCAGTTTCCTTTGCTTTAGGTTCATTTCCTCAATTATTTATTTAGTACCATTGTGTTTATGCATTTTTTTTGTAACGTGCCTAACATCCCTCCTAGACTAAGCCCATTTATAAATAAATAAAGAGGTGGCAGCTAATTAAAAAAGTTTAATAGGAAAATCTTCTTTAATTTTTAATGGACCTCAATGAAAATTGTTTCCATGGGAGGAATTTCTACATTTATGTGATTGCTTTGTGGGAGGTCTAAGGCACGCAGAACTACTAATTAATTTTCCCGACCTGTACTTCCCATGTGCGCATATACCATCTATGATGTCCAGGTGGCGTCATTGCCTCTGAACTGCCCCTGCTCCTCTTGCTTTGGCACTTGTGGAAATGTGAAGGAATCTGGAGAAAGACTTTCAAAGGCCTAGAGGTGTCAGAAGCCAAGTTCTCTGCCTCAAGCTTGGATGACACCACGACCTCTGCAATGTTGTGGGGAGCAAAAGCAGTGGGAATTTCTCTGCTTTTGTTACTCAGGAAGAGCCCACTACCTGACACACAGGAGCCAGCATGCTGCCAGCAAAGGCACGAAGCTTTGTTGGGTATCCGACTGGCAAGGTTTGGGAGCTAACCCCTCAAGTCGGCCTCCCTGACCAGCCAGGAGTGGCAGTGGGGAAGGAGAAAAGCCCTTGCTATGGGGGTGACAAGAAGGGGTCACGTGTTTCTTTGGGAGGCAAGCTGCCTTGTGCACAAGAGATTCTGAGGTTGCGACATCACTGCCCAGATGTCTTCTCAGCTTCCATCCACTCTTGAAAGGCTGATTCAAGAAGAGTCATTGGGGAAAGGAGTGGCAATGTTTTCCAGGAAGACAAGGAGTTATGTCCGATGGGTCCGGGCCTTAACCTCATTGGAGCACATTCACAGCAGAAGAGGCTTAGAGGCCAGTGAGTCTTGCTGGAAGACATGAGAAACAGTTGTGACTTCCTCGTGCTGAACCTCAGGTCTAAAGGGAACAATAGATAGTTACTGTAGACTATCTTTGGCCACTTGCTCCCTTTAGCCACTCATTTTCTGTCTCATCCCTTTACACTACAAGTATTTACTGCTCTGACCCTAGTGACTGGTCCATGGTGGATATCACTGGCTACATCATAAATGAACAGATGCACAATGAGTGGGTTAAAGCGTGGCTGGATGGCTGGATGGATGGATGGATGGATGGATGGTCTCCACAGCTGCCTTTTTTACTTCATCATACCTATCAGATATAAAGATGTCCTTATGCAGTATATTCCTCTCTGTGATACTTTATTTTTTTCCCCCACAGGTCCTAGACAGCATTTACTTCAGCCGGAGGTTCCATGTTCGTTGTGTGGCAAAGGCTGTGGACAAGGTGGGCCATGTCGGGACCCCCTTGAGAAGCAATGTTGTTACCATTGGGACAGACAGTGCCATCTGCCACACCCCAGTGGTGGCTGGGACAGCTCGAGGCTTCCAGGCACAGTCCTTCATTGCAACCTTGAAATACTTGGACGTCAAACACAAAGAGCATCCGAACAGGTCAGGCAATGACTTTCCCTTTGAGTGCATTTCAGGTAGCCTTATCTGTTCCAGCTGGAGAAGATCAGTGAAAAATGCTTCTGCAAAATTAAACACTGGTGCTTAAAGCTTCACAAGAAAAGCTTTCTTCAAAGGCCCCTCGAGGCCTGACCACTTACTTGCCTGTCTTTCCAGCCTTGTTCATCCCACCTTGAGTTTTTTAGCTGCCCCCACCACCTGCAGGGAATCACTTTACTTCACAAAGGATTTAAACTTTTGGGGTTCTGTAATTGAGAGCCCCAGTTCCAGCTCGCCCTCTCCCTCTTCTAACTGCTGTACTTAAGTCCTCTTGTTCTAGAATGTGGCATCTCTTTTAGGAACACTTCCAATACCTCCCCAATTTGATCTAGAGGTTTCCTGATACCTATCTGTACCTCTGTCAGTGTGTTAGCATCATTCTTGGGATCCGTGCGGTATGGTAGTTGGTAAAAACCTTAAGGGAAGAGACCATGGTTATTTATTTTGTATCTCCTCCATCTAGTTCAGGGCTCCTGGTCCCCAGAACACACTTGCTGAATATATGCTGAACCAGTGAGTAATAACACGGTCAAAACTGCAAGTCACTAGACTTATTATTTTCCTCTGCCACCATGATTTTAATGAGAGATGGATACTTTCATTTTTTTACATAGCAAGAGACACTTCCTCCATGTCATACATATTCATTAAGCTTCATAGAATTTAAGCATTTGCCTTTATGGACAACTAAGTGGGTCCAAGCGTATGCAAATCCCCCTTCGTTTCAAACAGAATACGATTTATTCTTGTTAAAGAGCAGTAACAGAAGACCATGGCAGCACTGACCCTTTCCTAGGTAAAGAGCTATGCTCTTTACATTCCAAGTCTGGATTCCTCTGAATAATGAGCTTACGGACAAGCTTTAGAAACTCAAAGCCCGATTCTCAATAAGCTTTGTGAAAATTTCAACTTGGGCAATGAAAACAAATGCAGCCTATAAGTACAGCTCTGCTTGCATCTAGGCTTTAACCAATATTTATTAAGTTCATATTTTATTTTGAGTTGTATTCTACATGCACTGTGGAGACAAAAGCAATGAAGGAAATGGTCCTTGTCCTCTGAGTGGGGAGGCGAGATAAGCAGTCTCTAAACACGGAAGAAATACCAGCCAGAGTAAATACTACAGACAGCCTGGGACAAAGGCTTCCCAGGGCTGAGGAATAGAGGCTGAGGGAAAGGTTACTGCAGACTGAGGACGGTCAGAATGTAAGGCAAGGTGTTGGGGGGACTTGAAAGGAGAGAGGCAAGGGATGGCTATTTTTAGACGAAGAAAGACACTGTGGTTAGTAGGATCTGGCTGGGTGAAGAAACTTATAATATTAAGATTTCAGCCATTCTTTTTCATTATGATTATTATTAAAATGAATGTGTAACAGGCTGGGGAGATGCTCAGTGGTTGAAATACTTGGCACACAAGTGTGGGAATGGAGTTTGCATCCTTAGAACCCATGTTAAAAACTGAGCCGTTGTTAGGCAGGCAGTGGTGCACACCTTTAATCCCAGCACTCAGGGGGCAGAGGCAGGCGGATTTTTTTTTTGTGAGTTTGAGGCCAGCCTGGTCTACAGAGTGAGTCCAGGACAGCCAAGACTGCTTAGAGAAACCCTGTCTTGACAAACAAAACAAACAAAAAAAACTGAGCAGTTGTTGAAGCCACTTGTATTCCCAGCACTCAGAAGGCAGAGACGGGTTCACAGAGCAACCTGGCTAACTAAGGCTGCTAGAATCAGTGAGCTTGGCTCAGCACAAGAGACCCTGCCTTGAGGTAGAGGGAGGTCGTGAAGGCCCAGGTATGTGTGCAGCCACACACATGCAAATGTGCACACCCCCCCCCACACCATACAGCACACACACACACACACACACACACACAGAAGCATATGAACACGTCAGCCCTCAGTATGCATGGAGACCGAGTGGGGACAGCCACAGCATCAGTCATTAAGCTCCAGCTAATGACTTGCAGTAAAGTGTGAGTGCTGTGTTACATTTCCTGTACAGGGAGAAAAAGCCTATACTTGCAGATTGCCGAGAGTCTTGAGGAAAGCAACCTTCCATGTGTATCTACACCCTCGTGTTCACATATAAATCCTACACGGGAAACTTCCAGGGGAGGAAGAGATTGCCCGATTCACTGGCAAGGTCAAGTTAGTGATGACAGGGAGTGTGTTCGGTTGGCTGCTCCGAGCTACAGCTGAGCCCCTGCCCCGCCTCTCCCCTAGAATCCACATCTCCGTGCAGATCCCCCACCAGGACGGAATGCTGCCACTAATCTCCACCGTGCCCTTGCACAACCTGCATTTTCTGTTGTCGGAGTCCATCTACAGACACCAGCATGTCTGCTCCAACTTGGTCACTGCCCATGACCTGCGAGGCCTCTCGGGTGAGTCTGCTCCTGTGTAACAGCTTTAGAGTGGGGCTCAGCGGAGGGTTGGACCTTCCGTGGTCTCTAGTCCCTAACTCTGCATCAGCTTTTCCTTCTGAGAAGGTATCCAAACGCAGGGAGCACAGCTGAGCTAAACAGGAGCAGGAGGGACTTTCAAATGCAATTAGCTTACACTCGGAGCCTGTTCTGAGCTGTTCCCTTTGGTCCAGCTGTCCTCAACCTTCCTAATGCTGCGACCCGACCCTTCAATACAGTTCCTCGAGTTGTGATGACCCTGGCCATAAAATTATTCTTATTGCCACTTCATAATTGTAATTTTGCTACTGTTATGATTGGTAATGTGTATATCTGATGTTTCCAATAATCCTAAAAGAGCCATTCAATCCCCAGAGGGGTCTCGCCCACCAGACTGAGAACCGCTTCTGTAGACCTTAACAAAACTAGCCTAACCCCTCTCAGCCCCTGTGTTCAGGCCTGCGTCACAAAAGCAACTATTCCCACCAATCAGATTGGGAGTATCAAGTGTGACGTTACATTAAAAATGCCCCCATGGTAAATATTGGTTACTACCCCACCTGTGGAGGCCGCTGGGTGTTCGGTAGCAGATGAGGACCTGAGGAAGCCGGCAGCTAACGGCTGCACACCTGTGCCCACTACAGCAGGCATTTCCCTTCACAAAGAGTCCTGTCTGTTTCCATTCGCCTTGGCAAACACACATGAAATGCATGGCATCCGCCTCCTGCCCCCCCCCCACCTTACTGCCGATGACTCATTCAACAGTGGTTTTGAGGACAGAAATGAATTCATCTTCCCTTTCATATTCATTAAGTATCATTTTTTGGTAGTGGTGGTCTTTGTTCAGTAGAATTAGTTGAGCGCAAATTATTCTTAAACCCCTGAACTACGTGTGGAAGTTTGATCGGACCATACATTACACAGGCAATAAAAGAAACAGTCTGATTAAAACCTGAACGTCTCTACCTCTCCCCACTTAAAAAAGTGTTTACATTCATCACGGGTCAGTTGAGTTCCCAGTCTTCGTGGGGCAAAGTGCTGGCACCAGACATTCGGTGCCCCATTTAACACCAGGCAACAGGCAGCTCGGCGCTGTCTCTGTCTCTTTTCCTCTCTCTGGTGTGGGGAGGGGAGGTTATGTTGTGTGTACACGTTTATCTGCCTGTGTGTGTTTCTCCACACGTGCAGGCCAGTGCTCAATTAAAGTGTCTCTCTCACTCATTCTCCACTTTTACTTTCCGAGACAGAATCTCCTCACCAAGCCTGCAGCTCTCTGGCTGGCTGGGCACTGAGTTTCCAGGCTTCACGTGTGTCCATATTGTAGCACTGAGATTTTACACATGCCTCCACCCTGACCTTTTTTCCGTGGTTTCTGGGGATCCCTCCTGCATGTTCTGTGAGGAACACTTTACCTGCTGAACTGTGACCTCAGCTTCCAACGGGCGGCTCAGCCCTTTACAAGCTCTCCTCTTGACCTAACTGTACATTGGGTGTCCAAAGTAGAGCCAGCCGTAGTCTTAGATGGACAGCTCAATGACCTTCCCTTTACCCAGCCTCCCGGCATGCTCACACCAACTGGCTGCTCCCTGGTCCCTCCCTCCTCTGCAGAGACGGGATTCCTGGATGATTCGGGTTTCCACAGCACTTCCCTGGGCCCTGGCTATGACCGCCCCTTCCAGTTTGACCCCAGTGTACGGGAGCCCAAGTCCATCCAGCTGTACCGACACCTGAACCTCAAGAGCTGTGTGTGGACCTTTGACGCGTACTATGACATGACAGAACTCATCGACGTGTGCGGGGGCTCTGTGACTGCCGACTTCCAGGTGGGCGCTCTGGGTTGTTGTGCTTGGGTGCCGTGCCAGCTCGGTTCTGGAAGCGCCTCAGGTGGCAGGTAGCCTTCCAGGCTGGGCTAGCCAGGTAAGGGGGTATTCTTTTAAAGTCCCTTGTCAAGGTCTTGGCAGTAGTGTAGTTTAAAGAGCCCCAGCGTCTCCTAAATCAAGTTAATGTATATATAAAAAAAAAATTACTGGAACAAGTCATTGGCTCAAAAATCTAGTACCTACTTCTTTAGGTGAATGTGTGATTCTTTTCTCTGTACACTTTGGAAAATGGAGAAGATTTACATTTGCTAGTGGGATTCTTTACATGAATATATTCTCTTCCCCACTTGGGATGAATCAGAATAGCAGGTGTTACACCTCTCAGATTCCACAACACTCTGGATTCCACAACACCGGGAGGCGGCCATTGATTCAAACACTTGGACTTATTTCAAACTCACAACCCCTGCAAAAAGCAGATACATATACAGGCGCGTGTGTGTGTGCGCGCTCGCGCGCACATGTGCCTGTTTGGCAAACATTAAACATTCCTGATGACAGAAATCTTTCCAGGAAGACACTCAGGGCTCAGAAGAGCAGTTATATGAGTGTGCCCATGAAGCCAGGCTATCTTACACAACAATTCTCAAGTTCCATCCCACTTTGGAGCCTGTTTCTAAGTGAGCTCAGACTTATTAGCAGTTTGGTTTTCATTTCGGAACTAAATGAGAAAACCTGCAGAAGGACTTTAATCAGTTGGGGAACGTCTTTCATGCAAATGTGTGTCATTGTCCGGGCTCCTCTGGTTTTGTGTGCAGCACTGCCCTCTACTGGGTAAAACTTCCAGGCAGCCAGCACTTGGTTCTGTTTCTGCTGCTGCCTGGCTTACCTATAGTCATGGATGCTGCAACCCTAATCATGAATGTTCTCTGTTCTCCATGATTCTTCTTCAATTACCCATGTGGATATTTTTATTCATAATAGCCTTTTTAAAAAAAAAGTCCCAAAGACAAGGATTTCTTATGTCCACTTTTAAAATTTAAGACAAAAAAAAAAAAAAAAAACAAAAAGAAAAAAACCCAAGTAAACAAAGACGCATTTCACTGTTGTATGTTTATTTAACAACTGATATTGTTGATGTGTAATTGAAAAAACACCCTTATTCGGTGTTTCTCACCCAGTGCCAGTGGACTTTAATGAGATCACCTCCCCAAGTTCATGTTAAGCTGTGGCTCATGCTCTCAGCACAAAACAGGTGTGCATGAAATATTTGTCAGAGTGCTCTTAAAGATTAGCACGTGACACCATCAGGGCTAAAGGAGAATAATGAGGAACACAGAAGGGGAAAAACACGTCCTTCAGTGCCTCATAGTAGTTGCCCAGTAAAACATGTTTGTTCCAAACTTACTAATTTAGCTTTTTGTTGTAAGAAGTATATATTTATGGGGAAAATAAGAATTCTTAAATTAATAATTTCTCCCACCCACACATGTTACACAGCTTGCTGTGAAAGCATCTTGCCAGCATTTTGTTATTTTTCCCATCCAGTGTTTGTTCACAGATTAGTAAAATTCACTAGTGCCCCCAATTAATCGCTGTTAAGAGGAAGCCCTTAGAGAGCAGTGCTCCCTGGGATATGTGATCTGTTCTCTTTTCAAACATCTCTCCAAAGCACTGTCTGCACCAGTAAACTGCTGGCGCCCCTGAAGCCCCGAGCTGTTGGTAGGTTCCTAGATGTGACGTCAGAGCCCTGGCCTTTGTTCCTGGAGCACAAATGTGATGTTCACTGAGACACCCTGGGTCAGGCGCGTGTTCATTCCAGACAACGGGACTTTGGCGCCTTTCCAGTCCCCATTGATCATGGTTTCCCACAGGTTCCAGGTCTCAGGCAAACTCTCAGCAAAGCGACCAGGCCCTGACACTAGGTTATAAGCCAGCAGGCCAATCCCTCTCCCTGGGAGACTTCATTTCCAGGGAATACCTTCGAGAAACTGAATATCAGTAGCAAAGATGCTCCTTACTCCTTAGAAATATTTCTGTTTGAGTGCCACCTCCTCAGAAAAGCCTTTGATGGTCACCCCTTCTGAGGAAGACTCTGGCCACCTTGCACCCTTCTAATGTTAAACAACAAAACAAAACTGCAGGTGTAGGTCATGGATTAATATATGAGCCAGTGACAAGGGAGTGAGTGGATGAACACCGAGCCAAGCCGTGCTGGCCTTCTGCGCTCTCCTCCCAGGAAGGAAGTCAGCCTGTTTCTTGCCCACTGTTCTTTTGGCAGGTGAGGGACTCCGCTCAGTCATTCTTGACAGTGCATGTGCCTCTCTATGTGTCCTACATCTATGTGACGGCCCCCAGGGGCTGGGCCTCCTTGGAGCACCACACGGAGATGGAGTTCTCCTTTTTCTATGACACGGTTCTCTGGAGAACAGGTACGCCCCCTGACGACTTAACGGCTCCACCTCACATTCAACCACGATTTAAAAGGCAGTGGATTCTAACCGCAGCTATATCTCTGTGGTCTTTTGGGGGTGGGGGGAAGGAAGGCTAACTTGGATCTAGAAGGTTCCTGGATCTGCTGTTCTTTTGTTTGTTGTTTTCCCCATTTCCAATGTCCTGGACCCTAACATGGCCCCAAGCCCACTTCCCCTCACTTCTACTTCTCCCCCACCTCCTCCCCTTCTTGGAGTGATTCCCTTCATCTGATGGAGTGATACTGAAGAGCTTCAGAGCATCTTTTAGACAGGCTTCCTCTCCAGAAATTGAAAATGCATCCTTTCTTCCTTTACACGGCGCAGACCATCTCTTTGTTTTCTATTCCCTGTGGGGAAAGACCTTAACATTTTCCTGCCTGAGCCAAATCAACACTTGTGCCTTTGGCTCTTATCTGTTGTTTTGCTTAACTTTTACGTTTCTCCTTTGATTGCATTTTATTTTAGATCGTTCTGAACCTGTTGGGCATCGTGCCTATAACTGCCCCTACATGCCCTGTGTAAAGGCCTCATAGCTGACTTTCTGCAAGGCTCCCTCTCATCACCCTTGGTTTGAAAATAAAATGTATACATGAAGACTTAGGACCCTGTTAAGCCCTAAAAGTACGGAGAAGCTGCAGTGTCTGAAGTTCTAGATCCACTCTTTGCTGGAATGGGAGTCTAACCTCGTAGATCTGGGGCAGTGGTGCCCACATAGATAAAGAGCCTCTGTGAGGACAATGGACCTGGAGAGAAACAGAGCCATGAGTAAGAGCTACTGAACGGTCTGACTTGGCTTTCCATGTTTGTAGTCAGTGCTCATGTGAATATACAGCTAAATCGCATTTACATAAACACTTGGATCCTTTTAGAGATGACCTTGGGACCAAAGTCTACAGTGGTCACTCTCCAGGAGGTCCTTTCTGTACCCTGACTTCAATGTTTTGTGTGTGGTTGCTTGTCCAGGGATCCAGACAGACAGTGTGCTCTCTGCAAGACTTCAGATAATAAGGATCTACATTAGAGAGGACGGTCGTCTCGTCATTGAGTTCAAGACCCATGCCAAATTCAGAGGTATTTTCAATGTGGTTTCTTTAGTAAGAGACAATTTAAACATTCAGAAAAGTCGAAAGATTAGGACAATGAAAAAATCAAGTCAAGAGTGTTCACATTTTGCTGGATGTGACAGCTCACGCCTGTAATCCCAGCACTTGGGGAGGCAGAGGCAGGCTGATCTCTGTGAGTTCAAGGCCAGCCTGGTCTACAAAGGGAGTCCATGATAGCCAAGGCTACACAGAGAAACCCTGTCTTGAAAAAAAATAGTGTTAAAATTTTACTATCTGTAGATGAACATACACACACTCTTTTTGGTCATCCTACTTGAAAACAAATCACCATCTGCATTTACACCACCCCAAACACTTCAACAGACTTCATCTAAGAAGAAAGAAAATCACAGTGCCATTTCACATCCAGCGTGCTTAACACAGCGTACTTAGCACTCGCGCAAATCGCCCCTTATCTCACAAATGCTTCTCCTACTTCATGCCTCTTTATATTTACTTTACATCTGTACATATAAAGAAAAGTAGATGCAACCAGACTCCACATGTTACGTGTTGGTTGTGTTGTCTCCTTAGTGCCTTTCCGTCCAGAACAGCCCATCACCTCAGCCGTCTTGAATACTCACACTGAGTTTTAAGAACGATGATGTCTTAAATAACCGTTACCTTCCTAGGGTACATCTACACATTTCCCATCTCACCAAAGACTTGAATAGATCTCAGTCTGATTATATACAACACCGACTTCCTATTATAAAACACTAAGACCCTGAAATGTGTCTGCTGAGATCCGAATACGAGTATACTTGGTGTTCATCGCCCCATAAATATCCACAGGAGTGTGTATATATGAACTCAGCGCAGTTCCACACGTGTTTACACATATGTTATGTGACCATAATGGCCATTATGAGTAGGGTGGCAGGCTGGTATAGGGACTATGCTGTCTCAACCATTCTAAAATATATTCTAAAGGGTCTACCTGCCCTTAATTCTTGGTTGTAGAAACGATGATTAGGTCTTCAGGCCCAGTGAACTCCCAGATTATGATGTCTCGTCTCTAGGCAAACACAGTGAACTCCCAGATTGTCTTGTCTCCCCCTAAACAGGACAGTTTGTGATGCAGCATCACACTCTCCCAGATGTGAAGTCCTTCATCCTGACTCCGGACCACCTAGGAGGAATTCAGTTTGACCTACAGCTCCTGTGGAGTGCTCAGACATTTGATTCTCCACATCAGCTCTGGAGAGCCACGAGCTCCTACAACAGGTAAATGCCACAATGGAAGCTTCTGGGGCTTGGCTTGAAGAGTTTTCCACGTCTTCCAAAGCTTGAAACAGAGACACTTGAAGATGCTTCCAGACGTTTCTGAATGTTCTCCTGCCTTCCATTGAACCCAGGGGCTGCTACCCAGTGACAAGTCAGTGATGGGCACAGAGGCTTCTGGAGACTTCCGTGTCTCTCCATGAGCACACTAATTCCCACTGAGTGCCCCCCAATGAGAACCCCTATTTTCTTCAATGTGGAGAAAGGGGTTCTGAAGTCGAGAGTTAGTCCAGAGGTGGCGGGGGTGCTGGCATTCTGCTGCAGAGACATTCTGTTCTGTCTCCGTGGTGTTTACCTCCTTTTCTGCAGCATCACCCAGGATAGTCACATCGTGACTGACAGAAGCTCTTGCATTTAAGAATATGTTAACACTGATAAGCTAGGATCAGATAGAAGGGGAGGAGGACCTCCCCTATCAGTGGACTTGGAAGGGGACAGGGAGGAGATGAGGGAGGGAGGGTGGGATTGGGAGGGAAAAAGGGAGGGGGCTACGGCTGGGATACAAGTGAATGACCTGTGATTAAAATTAAAAATTAAAAAAAAAAAGAATATGTTAACAGGTTGTCAGTTGACCAAAAAAAAAAAAAAAAAAAAAAAAAAAACCACTAACCAAATTGCCAAGCAGATTTTACAAACTCTCTATATGTCATTACCTGAGCCTTAAAGATTTTTTTATTTTTTATTTATTTATTTATTTATTTTTTGAGTAAATGAAATGTTTTTTTAAACACCTTGGGATAATATTCTGGATTTTAGAATAATCAGAGATGGTTTCCTGAACGTGGTGCTTGTCAGAATTGTCAGTGCATAGGTGCCACCTGAACCCTGCTCACTGAAGTCATGTCTTTCTGGGGGCTGAGTCATCATCAGGTGTTGCCTGTGACCACAGTCTGCTCTGCCTGTTTCCAGAAAGGACTACTCGGGGGAATATAGCATCTACCTGATCCCTTGCACCGTGCAGCCCACACAGCCATGGGTGGACCCAGGAGAGAAGTCTCTGGCCTGCACTGCACATGCCCCAGAAAGGTAGGCAATATAAGTGACCCTCGGTAAGCCTGTTTCTTTACTGAAGAATTCTCCTGCTCATAAAACGTATTTGTGAAGCCGGGCGTGGTGGCACGTGCCTGTGATCCCAGCACTCTGGAAGGCAGAGGCAGGTAGATCTCTGTGAGTTCAAGGCCAGCCTGCTCTACAAAGTCCAGGACAGCCAAGGCTATAGAGAGAAACCCTATCTCAAAAAACCATAAGCAAACAAACAAAATGTATTTGTATTCCTTAAATGAAAACCCCATGGTACTTCCATAGTCATTCACAGATGTGCAAAAATAAGCTGAACAAGGGATTCTTCTGCCTCTCATGTCGGCTCTCTGAGCACGATGCTCTTTCATGGTCTGTTTAATGCTGTATGTTTTCAGTTGTGTATATTTCATTGGTGGCTTTGCTGTTTTAAATGACTCCGAAGCATAGCCCTGACATGTTTTCTACCATTCTTAAGCACATAGGGGTTATCATGTGCCCTGTGAAATATTAGATAAGCCCCATTCAGGCATGAGTTATTGTGCTGTTGACCATGAGTCTGATATTAATGAATCAAATGTCTGTTAAATACAGGGATCTTTAAATGAGCACATACATAAGATAAAGTTGTGTTGGTCTATCTGTTAAATGTGATCAGATGTTTACAGACACCTAGTTCTGAATCTCCTGGGAGGAGTGGTCCAACACTCACCAACTCAATGCTCACAGAGACTTTGTAGACACAAACTGTGGAGACGAATAAGGATCAGATATATGGTGCTAGAGAGATGGTCAGCAGTTAAGAACACGGGCTGCTCTCCCAGAGGGCCCAGGTTCCATTCTCAGCACCATCATGAGAGCTAGCCGCCATCACCATCCCAGTTTCAGGGAGGCCACCATCCTCTTCTGGACTCCGCGGGTACCAGGCACATTTGCAGTGCACTGACATACATGCAGGCAAAAACTCACACCTACCTGGGGCCTGAGACCACACTGAGCCTGTTCCTTACTCCATGTTATTATTCATTCAGGTCTCATCGATTGCTTTGCCCTGGTCTGAACACTGAGGTCATAAAATTGCATTATACCAGTGTATTAAAGCCACCCAGGCCTCAGACACCTTATAGTTTAGTGCTGCTTGTTTGCAGACTGAGCAAGTTTCCTAGAGAACATTGAGGATGGTGCTAGAGGCAGAATTGACATTAAGAGAGAACACTTGAAGTGTTACTTTCACGTTGAAAAACTAGAAAGTGGCTGTTAGGTTCTGTAATGCCAGGTTTGTTGGTACACAGGTTGGTGAGCTAAAGGGGAAGGAGTGAATTCAAGAGAGGTAAGCACCCAGGAGCAATAGCAGTAAGCATCTTGTCTAAAAAAGGACCTCAGAGAAGCGGTACAGTGACCGGTAACAGACGAGAGGCCATATTCTTTCAGAGCTTTTATTAGGTTATGGTCTATGGTAGAAAGTACTTCGAAATGTTTACATGCTGCAGGGGAAGAGGAGCTAATGATGTGTGGATGGAGGCATGTCCTTGAGGGAAGGGCTGGCCTTAGCGTGGTGCCAAGACAGCTCCTCCATTAAAAAGGAAGGCAGCAGAGCCTATGCATTCCGGAGAAGTGGTAATTCGTAAACCGGACCACTAAGCCTGACAAGGTAGGCATCTCACTGAATCAGCATTGGCCAGAAGCAGAAGGGACACTGAGGTCTGAGGGAGAGGAGGAAGTGGGCAGAGAAATGTAAGCACCGCATAGCACAGCAGGGCAAGCAGGTTAGATAGTCTTTAAATTGCTGTATGGTAAACAAACTGAAGATACTTATTGACATTTAGGACAATGAACAGCCATTGCCTCCAAAAGTGTCTTCACACCTCTTTGTAGCCCCCTCCCCATCCTTCCCTTTCTCCAGGTGTCTCCTCATCTGATTTCTGTAGCCAAGAGGAGATTGAATTCTCTAGAACCTTGTAAGTGTTATCATGCAATCTTGGTTATTTTTCTCTGGCTCATTTCACTTGGCGTGATTATTTGATTTTCCGTGTTACTGTATAAGTAGTTTGTTTCTATTATTGCTGAGTTGTATTACACTGTATGGAAATAGCAATCTATCGGTTCATCATTTGACGGGCATTTGGGTGCTTTCCAACTTACAGCTATTTTAAATAAATCTGCCCTGAATATGTATGTGCAAGCCCTATGAGAACACGTGTTTCCTGTTTTCTTGTGAAAATACCTAGGAGAGGAATGGCTGGATCATATGATAGGTGTATATTTAACCTAAAAAGTTGGCAGGCTGTTTTCCCAAGTGCTTATAAATAAGTAGTGATGTGCGGACATTGCCACCATGGCTGTGTAAAGTGTTCCAGGGCCTTTGCCTTCTAAAAAGAGTGTTCAGGAAGGGCCTGCAGCCGGTTGAAGAATTAATGGTGTGATAAGAGAAGAGAGGAGCTGAAAAGATGGGGGACAGCAGGTGGGGAATGTGAAAATGGAGTCTGGGTGCTTGTCCATTGTAGCAATAGGAAAGTGAGCAGCTGCTGTTGGGTGGAGAACAAACCCATTTGAGGTGAGAAAATCAAGGGACAGAGAAGGAAAGATTTAGATGGTTTATCTGTCTGGAGGTTGAGCCACCTTAGTTGATGGCAGGAATAGTGCTTGAAAGTATCCCAGCTAGCCACAAAAGGACAGTGACCAGGGAAATCACAAAGAACATAGGCGTGTAATCTATTGGGACATGCTACAAAATGTTATTCTATACTAAAAGAAGTTTAGTTATGAAATTCTTTAGGTATACATATAGATCTCAGGGGATCTATATGTAACAGATGTGTATTTAGCACCAATCTTCAGAAACAGAACATTCCCAGTGCTGGGGGTGCAGACTGTTTTTATTTTTTTATTTATTTCATTAGTGGAAGCATTCTTCTGCCTCGTTTTTGTGAAAGAGTCTTCTGGCCTTGACCTTTCTATGTAGCTTGGGCTGGACATGAATCCAGTCTTCCTGCTTCAGCCTCCCATGTCCTGGGACCAGGCGTGCAGCACTGTGACAGCGCCAGGCCCTGTGCAGAATTTATACTATTCTCTGCATGTAAATTCTCCTTTCTTCCCACCTAGGGAAGAACATTTATTCTTAGAATCCCCCAGTTGTTTTATGACCATGTTTCATGTCTCTTTCTGATGGCTTCCTCTATTTTCAGTCTCTGCCTGTTTTTTTTTTTTTTTAATTTTAAATTTTGAGGTCGTGTGTGTATTTGTGTGTGCACTTGTACATGTGGGCATATGTGGATGCCAGAGTAGTCAATTCTGAGTGCGTCCTTCCATCACCCTCTTTTTTTAATTAAATTTTTATACAATATATTTTGATCATGTTTTCCCCTTCCCCAACTCCTCCTGAATCCTCCCCATCTCCCTACTTACCCAACTTTATATGCTCTCTCTTTCCCTCCTCCCTTCCTTCCCCCCCTCTCAAAAATATAAACATAAAAATGAAAATCAAAAAAACAAAAACAGTAAGACAAAAAAAATACCAAAACAAAACACACACCCAAGTGGCACTTGCTCTGTTCTGGCTAACTAGTGCTGGGCACAGGACCTTCCCTGGATTGTGGATTGTGACACTCCGTTTTCCTTTTGCTGATGGGTGTCTATTGGGTGAAGCTTTTTAGTTAGGGGAGGAGCCTGTGTCCACTTTCCCCTCTCGTGCCTCATCCGGCTTGAAACCGTGCAGGTCTTGTGCATTCTGCCACAGTGCCTATGAGCTCGTGTCATCAGTCCTGTCGTATCCGGAGGATACTGTTTCCCTGGAGCCATCAACCGTCTCTGGCTCTTAGACTCTTTCCTCCTCCTCCTCTTCCACATAGCTCGCTGAGCCGTAAAGGGAGGACTTCTATCCCATGTGGGACTGAGGGCTCCAAAGTTTCTCCCTCTCTGCCCACTGTCCATTTGTGTCTCTGTATTGGTTCCCATCTACTGCAAGAAGCAGCTTCTCTGATGAGGGGTGAGTAAGGCATTGATCTGTGGGTATATCGTTAGGAGTCAATGTATTGCTAGGCACCTTTAGCAGAACAGTAATATTAGGTTTTCCCCTGCGTTCATGGCCTGTCGAATCTCATGTTCTCAGCCACTTGAGCAGTTTCATATGTGGATGTAGCAGAATGTTCGTCAAGAGTTCATAACTCAGAGCATTTGAATCTAGGAAGAAGTCTAGCTAGGATGTTTATGGTAATCCAAGATGCTGTGGTACTCAGTCCCTGTAGGGGGCTGATGGGATAGAATTTAGGAAGAACAGAGACCCAGGGCAGCCACAGGCAGGAGGGATGCTGACAGAGAAACCACGAAGAACAAAGGATAAGTAGTATATTGGGACATGCTAAGGTATTTACTCTACATTAATTTAAAAAAGTTGTTTTTACTGTGTCACTACTCAGGGAATACATGTGTGACAAGCATATATTTTAGGATCTGTCAGAACATCACCAGTGCTATGAGATTTTTAATTTTACTTTTCTTATTTTGCGTAGAGCTATTTTACTCGGCTCGGTGTTTAAGACAGAGTCTTGCTCAGTCTCAGGCTGGATTTGACTCTCAGTATAATTCAGTTATGAATCCATAGCCTTCCTGATCCAGCCTGCAAGAGCTGAGAGCCAGCAAGCCTAGGAAATCACTAAGCTCCAGGTTCAGTGAGAAACCCTATCTCAACAATACAACAGAGAGTTGGAAAGCAACTAACCTCAACCCCCGGCCTCTACATGTCCATCCACAGACACAAGCCTCCCTACATACATGCATACATCCCACACATATCACACACACACACACACACACACACACACACACACACACACACACAC
>NW_026596155.1:7406725-7509220 GCF_907164565.1 Psammomys obesus | reverse complement strand
CACACACACACACACACACACACACACACACACACACACACACACACATGTGACACTTTTAGGAAAAAGAGTACAACTAGTACCAACGAGTCCTAAGAACTAAATTACCCTGTTCAAAAGAGAGCATAAGGCTGAGGCCAGCTATGTGGTTCCCTTGGTAGGAGTGTTGGAGTGATCTCAGCCCTTTAGTTGCTGAGCGTGGTGGAGTACACGCCTTTTGTCCTAGCATATGGAAGGGAGGAGAAAGGAAGCATGAAAGCTGTCCTCAACTACAAAAGACCCTGTCTCAAAAACTAAAGATGAATAAAGGAGCTGAATATCCCCATGAAGACATTCAGTAAACGGTCAGCGCCTGCAACAAAGCTGCACGCGCCAACAAGAAGGGCGGGCAAAGAGGACAACTCAAATGCCTGTGTGAAACTGACCCTCATGCAGCTCTCATTTCTCCCACATCTAGGTTCCTGATACCCATCGCGTTCCAGCAGACCAACCGTCCGGTGCCAGTCGTGTATTCGCTCAACACCGAATTTCAGCTCTGTAATAACGAGAAGGTGTTCTTGATGGATCCCAGCACATCTGACATGTCGCTGGCCGAGATGGACTACAAAGGGGCCTTTTCCAAAGGTGGGTTGTTTCCTCGAAAGAAGTGGCTCTGCCTAAACAGCCGATCCCTCTAGTCAGCCCCTGGGCTGGCTGTGTATCTCAGTCAGCTAGCTCTTCGGGGAACATCCCCAAGGCTTCCATTCCAGGGCAGGCAAGGTAGAAGTAAGGAAAAGGTTCACATCCTTCTCAATTTATAAAACACATCTCAGTCTCAGCCCTCTAGTGATTGGCAGTGTGGCACCACGGGAAAGGACTGGTCTAGGGAGGAAGAGGATTGGCTTTTGCCATGCAGTTCTAGCGTGGGGGTCTAACGTGGGTAAGTTGTCTCAGCTCCGAACTGCCTGGAGAGATTGCAGTAGCATCCCTGTTGATTCCCAGCTTGTATTGTCAGCACGTGGGCCTCCCAGGCACAAGTTACTTGAGGGAATGATCATAGCACTCATCTTCTGGGCTCTTGGCAGAATTAAATAAGATGGTGTAAAGAACTTGAGACCATATGAGACACTTCCAAAAAAAAAAAAAAAAGTTCCCACGCTAGGATTCACGCCAACCCAATAATCAGCGTTTTTAAATGGAAGTTGTCTTGCGTAGACTAATATTCTTTCTTGTCTCCCTCTGCAAAATGTTCTGGCAAATGCTTGCTCATGTTTCAGGAGACAACTCAAAGATCATCTGTCTTGAAACCCTTCCACACCTCTCCTAAAGCAGATTCCATGTTAGCCCTGCCCTTCTTTAAGGACTTTCTGCTTTTACAGCAAGTGACACACAGTCTCGTGCATGCTATTTGATTGAGTCTCCAAGCCAAAGTACCCTCGCCCTGAATCCTTCCTTCACCTCTTGCAATTCTGATGACTTTTAGCACTTGGCCACCCAGTAACTAAGTTGCCTCAGCTAGAAGATTGTAAGCGCTCCATGCGTTTCATAGCACGAGAAAAATTTAGTACAGCAGGTAGAAAATACTGAAGTTGATAAATGTTATCAATAAATGTTATTAATCTCTTTGCTCTCATTTCTGTCCTCTCATTTGCATCTGCATACTGCTGCATCCCTTGTGCATACCTGAGTGGTTGGCATGTCATAAATGCTTCAGTAATAGTAATGAATTAGTAGAGTAATAAACGATGTGTGTTTCAGGGACAGGTGGAATCAGGGCTCTTCACAGAGAAGGTGCTTGTAGCTCTGAGGCAGTGTGCTAAATCCTCTCTGCCCTTGACGTGTCTTTCTTCTTAACCTCCAAGTCCAGTCGAGTTGATGTCTCCCTGTCTTTCCAGGTCAGATCTTGTATGGCCGAGTCCTCTGGAATCCAGAACAAAACCTTCATTCTGCTTACAAACTGCAGCTGGAGAAAGTCTACCTCTGTACTGGCAAGGATGGCTACGTGCCTTTCTTTGATCCTACTGGGACAATCTACAACGAAGGGCCACAGTACGGATGCATTCAGCCAAACAAGCATCTGAAGCACAGATTCCTGCTGCTGGTACGCTCTCCCTTATGTTAATGCCAAGGAGCAGACGGCGAGCCAACACCTCCGCTGCAAATCCTGACAAAAGCACAGTTTTTTTTCTTCTCTATATTTGTTTTTATTGTTCTTTCTCGCTGAACAGCTACCAACTACATTACCAGTTTGCTGGCCAGGGTGGGTGGTGAGACAGAGGAAACTCTAAGCCAGTGTTTCTTCAAGTCTGGCTCAAAGACCCTGATTGCCACTCTCACTCCTTCCGCCAGTCTACAAGGTTAAAATTGTTCTCCTAATACTAAAGTGTTGCTGCCTTTTTTGTCTTTTCGCACTCACATCCTCACCAGATTCCATGTTGTACTCGGGGGCTGGAGAGATGGCTCAGTGGTTAAGAAAATATACTACTCTTACAGAGGACTCAGCTTGATTCCCAGAGCTCACACCAGGAAGCTCCCCCCCCCCCCATGGATCTAATATCCTCCTCTGGCAAATGTCTTCTCCTTAAGCACTCAAATGCATGTGTACACACATACATGCATATACCATACACATCTGCATACACACACACACATGCATGAACACACTAACAAAATATTGAAGAAGGAGGAAGAAGAGGAGAAGAAAATGAAGAAAGAGGAAGAAGAGGAGGAGACTATCACCAAGATTTGAACAATACCCTGGGGAGGGTGATTTGGCCCAGTCACTGAAGTGCTTACCATGCAAGTATGAGGACCCGAGTTTGATCCTCAGAAACAGCGTAGAGAGTGGGCAGCTATCATCCCAGCACAGGGGAGATAGAGGCAAGAGCATCTCCATAGCTCACTGACCAGCCAGTCAAGGAGCTCCAATTTCAGTAAAACAAAACAAAACAAAAGGTGAAGAAGTAATTGAGAAGCACACCCATCATCATGACACACACAATACAAGTATGTCTATATAACATACAACTCTGTCATCTATCTATAAATCTATCTGTCTGTCTGTCTATCTATCTATCTATTTATCCATATCATCTATCTATCTATCCATTTATTGTCTATCTGTCCATTTATCATGTATCTGTCCATTTATCTATTATCTATCTATAACTTTCTACCTACCTATCATCTATCTATCTATCTATCATATATATGTACATATATATGTGTGTATGTATGTGTATATATATATATATATATATATATATAATTCTCCTCAATTACCTCAATTATAAAAAGTTATAAACAGATACCTCCTTTTCCCAACTATATAGCTGTATTTAAAGCTAGATTTTCTTCATATATTAGTTAAAATTACATAATTTAAAATATTTAAATTTTAAAATAACATAAAAAAGCTGACTGAATGCAAAAGCAGTAGAATCTCAACAGACCCATGTCTCTGGGGAAGGAGATGACTGTGAGTGTAGTTCACTAAAGAATATCTTACTTAGGCTAGCATGTAATGAACTTTTCATTGTAAACTTTAAATGAATTCATACAGGAGTATTTTATTTACTTGTTCAGATTTAATTTTTAACATAGTAAATATTGGTAGAAGAAAATCGCATAAATAAAAGTTCTTTGGGGTCTTTTGGTTTTTAACTGTGGCAAGGGTCCTAAGACCAAGGAGCTTGAGAACTGGTGGTCGGCTAGGAATGGCTGGCCTTCAGACAAGCAAAATAAATTCATCTTGTCAAGGGCTTCTCAGATGACTAACAACATTGAAACATCACACACACACACACACACACACACACACACACTTAAGTAAGTTGTGGCCTGTGACACACAGGTTAGATACAATCTACCCGAATCCTCCCTTAGTTGTGTCCAGAGCCAGCACTGACTGGGGGGAGAGACCTTCCTCAAGACACACAGTCCCCGCCCAACCCACAGAAGGAGGGGTGAACACCCTCCTCTTCTCACTATTGCCTTTCAAATGCCGTGTCTCCTCCTCCTTTTAATTCTAGGACCGCAGCCAGCCGGAGGTCACTGACAAGGTCTTCCACGATGTGGCCTTTGAAGCCCACTTTGCTTCCGAGTTGCCCGATTTCCACGTGGTCAGCAACATGCCGGGTGTGGATGGATTCATCCTCAAAGTAGATGCCCTCTATAAGGTGACTGACAGTTTCTTTTGATAACTTTCTTGCCAAGAGGCCTCTTTCGTTGTTATTAAACCTATCATTCATTCCCAAATGTTCCCCATCCCCACAAGACCAAAGCAAGGATAAAATTCTTGGATTTGCATCTGAGCATCTGTCACTGTCCATCAGTCCATGGGCTGCTCTGATTTTTTTTTTCCTTCTAAATTGCTACCTTTGGGGCTGTCTGCTGAACCAGCTGATTTCACAGACATATGGAAAACACTATACAAAGTCAAAAGAACAATTCCAGAGTTAGAGGGAAATAAATAATTAGCATCATGGGAGGGGGGAACCAAAAACCTAAGTTCTAGCAACAAGCATGGAACTTCCAAGAGCAAATTTTGCATTACATTTTTCTGTCTCCAAGTGGTTATCTCTGACCTTGGGTTTTAGAATGATCGCCACTCTTTTGAAGTTATTTCAAAGCCATGAAGCGTTCCCATATGGCCAGATGAGGGGGCAATAAAATACATTGATGATCCTCCACCAGGGAGTGATCCAGGCAGTGCTCAAGTTCAGCAAATTTTTATCCAGAATGTGTATGTTATGGTTAGAATTGTTTAGTGGGAGTTTGTTGAATGACTCCACTTTAACTGAAGTCCTCAGTAAACAGTAAGTTAGCAAAAGGAGCAATTAAGGGGCAAAGAGAATTAATGTGGTAGTTAACAGTATTATTTCACTGCTATTAATAAAGACCAGTAATTCATAAGCATTCACTTAGCTAAAGAGACCATGAAAAGTAAATTTATAGGTTATTCCACATGAGTAAGGATGTAGAAAAGAATGTGTATAGGTAACGTAAGACCACTCCAATCTGGAAATAAAACAGAATGCCTAACCCTTGATTCAGTTCCCTGTGTCCTAGAACACAGAACATCCATTGCTAATGTTTTAATTGCCAGAATTTCTCTGTCCAGTCCTATCATAGCAGATGTCTTTCTGTTCCCTGTGTTCTGGGATGCTCTCTGGATAACGTGTGTCTCGTCTCCCTGTCTCTCTCCTCCTGCAGGTGGAAGCAGGACACCAGTGGTATCTCCAGGTGATCTACATCATTGGCCCTGACAGCGTCTCAAGGCCCCGGGTCCAGCGCTCTCTCACAGCCTCTCTGAGACGCCACCCACGGGACCTTATGGACCCCAGTGGCTGGTTGGCCCTTGATGACTCTCTCATCTATGACAACGAAGGAGACCAAGTCAAAAACGGTACCAACATGAAGTCCCTGAATCTGGAGATGCAGGAGCCCATTGTAGCTGCTTCCCTGTCCCAAACTGGAGCCTCGATTGGCAGCGCCCTGGCTGCTATCATGCTTCTCCTTCTGCTGTTTCTGGTGGCCTGTTTCATCACCAGGAAATGCCAGAAACAAAAGAAGAAACAGCCTCCAGAGGACACTCTAGAGGAATACCCCCTGAATACCAAGGTGGATGTGGCCAAGAGAAACCCAGACAGGGTGGAGAAGAATGTCAACAGACAGTACTGTACCGTGCGCAATGTCAACATACTGAGTGACAGCGAGGGCTCCTATACATTCAAAGGTGCTAAAGTAAAAAAATTGAATCTGGAAGTCACAGTCCACAACAATTTACAAGATGGAACGGAAGTTTAATAGGAAGACCCATGTGTACTTTTTTTTTCCTAAAGTCATTTTTATAAAACGGGGAGAGATACTGGTATTTTTATAATCTTTCAGATTAAAAAGGGAAAACTAGCTTTGAGTGGCGGACAGCACACATTGCATGCATTGACTCGCAACTGAGCTACCTCGTGGGACAGAACCGCTGAGACCCCTAGAGTATCGGAGCAGAGCTAGGCCGGCAGGTCCCTGTGATGGCCGCAGTGGCTGCATGGGGAGACTCTGGCAGGCTGACCGCAGAAGTGTTTTAGAATTAGGACAGACGCTGAGCAATTAGCTTCGCTGATAGAATCGAGAAAGCTGGGCTCAGTGGGTAGCAAAGAGCTGAGAGCACACACAGAGCCTCCTTTGGTTTCTTCCTCTGTCCCCAGGTTTCTGCTGTGTGGGCTTTTCTGGACTTCTAGACAGCAGAACAAAGACTGCTGACACATAGATTCCATTAAAAAAAAAAAATTCTAATTGGCACAGCTTAGACATTTGTGCATTGTTTCCACTTACTGCCCTATGCACCCCGGCCTCGAGTCCTTTTTGGATGAGGATATCAACATGCTGGAGACTGGAGTTCATGTCTGTAGGTACTTCAAAGGAGGGACCCACGCCAGGGCAACGAGGAGTGCTGCAGAGTAGCACGGCCTTTGCGTGCCAGGATCCTTTTAGACGTCAGCCCCACGTCCCCAGGCTTCCTGTGGTGCCTCAGTGGAACGGGAGCTTGCTCGTGTTTTGGGTTTTTAATTCTCTTAGTGTTTCTGGAAAGAAAGTGAATCATTTGAAAAAGCAGATTTGCTCGAAGTTGGAATGAGACCAGTGTTAACAGATACACTTGGGGCCTGTTCGCTGTGTGTCGCCCAGCAGATAGAGGCACTGTCCCTGTGGCGATACTCCAGGGACTTCTCTTTGGGGGTTCTTTTCTGGTAGCTCAGGTGCTTAATTTCCCCACATCAGTCCACGACGATGCCACAGGACGTGGCTTTCACATAGCCTAGTGTTCAGATATCAACTTGAAGACCCTCTGTGTAGAATGCACACGGCTTGCCTTTGTTTTCTTTCTGTTTCTACCTTATCGGCAAAACCTTAAGTGTGCACGTTATGTTTTTAACCAGGGGCACAATTCCGTTAGCCAAAAGTGAATGCTGTTCCAGGGCAGGGCACAGCCTATCACCGAGCAAATATGGTAGCATCCACCTTGTGTAGTCTTTGTATGGGAAATGACCCTAACTCTTTGAGAACATTCCATACTCCTCCTAAAGTTGAGAAAGAACGAACCATGAACATTTTGCAGGCAGCTCTGCAAACCCCAAGCCCAAGAGCAGAGCCTCTGTATGTGCCACGCCTCTTCATTCTTCAGCAGTGCCTTACAAGCGCACCAGAAATGTTTGTGGAGTGAAAGAATGGCCGGTGTGTGGGGTGAGTGATGGGGGGGGTGATGCTGAGGGAGAGGAGGCAAGAGAGTACCCTAGCAGTATCACAGGGCATGTACAAATGGTCTCTCTTACATGTGGACTGTGAGAGAGCCCTCCACCCGGGAGGGGAGAAAGCACACTTTTAGGGGGTATGACAGACAACTGGAAGTTCTGAGGAGGCGAGACTAGAAAAGATTGAAGGAATGCGTGCTGGCACCCAAGAGCAGGAGATCTGGGGGAAAGCCAACCACACCTTTTGCGAGCAATGCAGTGCGTTTAGGGGAGGGGAGGTTGGCTGAGCCCAGAAATTCCTGGCTGGTCAGGTGCTACCACAGACCAGCTTGCCTAATTCAGGGCAGAAATCCAGGAATGGCCTCCAGAATCTGGGATCGATACCCACCACATTTGGCAAAGCTGACAGGCCAGGCACTGAAGGAATCTCCAAGACAGCCTTGAGGGCTAGAGCAAGGACAGGACAGAGAGCCACTCACGTGTAGAGCAGCTTCCCACCCAGCCCGTTCCTGGTCACACCTTCTGCTGCCAGGATGACCACACAGTAGAGCAGTGACTTTCTATGGGCTCCTCGCACACACGTGTACCCCCAGTGGGACACATACATGTGAAGAGGTGACAGAAAGTGGGCAATGACAGAGACGTCAAGCCTGTTTGGACCTGCCCATGGCGAGCTCTTGGTGAGAGAAAAGCCCTTGAAAAAGCCTGGCCTCCCCGTCTCGCCGCTGTAGACTCTTCATTAGAACCCCGCCCTTCTCTGGTGGATGCCCACTCCGTAAGCAGGAAGTGTTAAGAGATATATAGCTGAGATTTGCCCCACTGGTGTCTGAATTGTTCATTTCATTACATCTTTGGGCTTGGATAATTGGATGAGTAATGTAGAGTCTATTTCGGTGAAAGCTCTGCTTTCAGCATTTCTTACTTATTCACTAATGCCTTTGTGTGTGTTTTACTAACCTTTGATATCACACCTGCAGGTGAGAGGGAGCAGAAAATCCCTCAGCAGGGTGGCTCCTTGCTGCCAGGTGCTGGCTCTGAAGGTCAAAAGAAGTCATTGTCTGCACCATTTTTCTGCCTTGCCTGCTCCTTTGTTGTACCAGGGTCTTTGGAAAGGCCCTGCAGGTTCCTGTTGTTGGATGGGAAATTGTGTGGGGAAAGTGTTTGCACAGTCTTAACAATAAGCACTCTCACTCTCCTGTGGGTATTTGTGATTCCTGGTTATTTCTCACCCGCTCAGACTGAGGAAAACATTTGTGGTGCTGTCAACCTGAGTTCTTGACCCTCAGATGATTTTTGTATTTCCAGTATGAATTTGTGTGTTATGAATTTCTGATTTCTCCAATAGCATATGCCACTATATGAATTTGTATCAATAATAAATGACAGCCTTGTTGTCTTTTGTTTGCTGTACTCTGTTCTTTTTCCATTATTCATCTCATTAGCGTAGATGCTGCACTGAGCTGGTACATCTGCAACTTGAGGCTTTTTTTTAAAGAGCAAAACTACACTAGTATTGAATCTGAACCATATTAACCATGCTAAGAACAAGATGCTGAATAAATTCATATTCTCAGACCTAGCTTTGCTTTTGCAATCAGAACAAAGAGAAACAATCTAATTTCCATGTGAATACGATGGGATGGAGACTGTCATCAAGCCTCAAGCTCCCTGATGCTTATGTGTAAGGATGCTTATGACCTCTTTGTGGCACAAGCAAAGGCTGAGTAGCCCTAACACCTGGGAGATGATCATATCTTCAAACAAGAGTTTACCGGCTTGTGAAGGACAGGACGCAGTGGCAGAGGCAGAGCAGAAGAATGGGACTGAGCCCAAGCAATTTTGGCATTCTGCAAGCCTGTGCATTTGTGTGTCTTTACCCTCTGATAATAGGAAAAATGGCCAAGGACAGTGGCCAGCATGGCTCTGTTGGCGCATTTGCAAACTCAGCAAGCCCTGAAAACCCAGCATGCTTTCATAAAAATTGGGGGAGGGTAGCCATCCACATCCAAGCTCCTACATTCCCAAAGACCCTGGGGCCTAATGCAATCATCAGATCCTCTCTGTGTCCCTTTGTTGCCCTTTGCCTAACAGCAGACTCAGCCTTGGGGTATGTTTCCCTAGAGCACACGCAGGGACAGTTCCAAAATCTAGGTTCTACACTTTTAAGGTTGGCTGCAAAAATGCTTCTGACACTTGAAATTTCATGCCCATAAAATTTAGGAATTTTGAGCGGCAGAACAGTCATTTTCATGTAGGATTTAAACCATCTCACAGGATTTTTTAAATTGAAAACTGAGGAAGGAAATCCAGAATATGTTACTATGTTCAGCCACATGAAACAAGGGTTTTATATGTCATGAGGAATCTACAATATAGTTTTGTATGCCTCCACTTAAGATCAAGATACCAGAATGTCTTTTATAGATACTTTCCCAAAATGAGTCAGGGAGAGTTCTCACAAAAGTCTGCCAGAATGGTGTGGATTTAATGGCCTGGTCACAGTCTAGGGACAATGTCAAATGATGTACTGAGTTTGTCTGGCAAACAACCAAGTACAGTGAACCCTGTTATAATTACTGCCTCATCCCCATAACTCTAAGGCGAGAGCCCTAGATAATTTCCTTTAAAAATTCCAAAATGAACACCGGAATTTCAAAGCCCTAACGAGCAGAACTTGAGTTTGTTATTATTGGCCTCAGCTTCCCATATATCCTGATTGGAGGCTTGGCCTGAAGGGGTCCCGGTTGACATAATATAATACGTCAGAACCATGCTGCGAGCCCTTCTTTAGAAGCTGCCAGGAGTTTCATCCTCACATCTGTTTTGGTTTAAAGCTATCAGATTCTAGAACCAGTCAGCATGTGATAAAAGTTTATTAGGGTCCAGCCTTGGGGACAATTTCCAAAAGTTGTTTGAAATGAATTCCAAGATATTCCCACTGAGAAATGTTCTTACAAAAAAAAAAAAAAAAGAAAGAAAAGAAAAGAAAGAAAAAGAAAAGAAAAGAAACAATGCTTGGTACCCATAGACGCTGGAGACTGCCAGGCATCCAGTGTCCTGGCTTCTGCCGCTGTGACCAGGCACGTGGAGCCACTGAAGTGAGAGAAGCTTCAGGTGTCAGCCCTCTGCCATCCCCACCCCCGCCCTGCCTTGTTGTGGTTTCCTTCTTAGCCACAGGACTTCTAGGACAGTCTGTCCTCCACAGCTTCTGTTCATAGAGGTTCTCCCTCCCGTGTGGAGACAGCAATGACTTCATGCTGTTCCTAGTTCTCGGGGACATCGTGATGCCTGGGGAACATGGTGACATTCGCCAGGCTTCTGTACACAGCCTCTAAATTAAGCTCTTACGCTGAGACCCGCTGGGTATACTATCTCCCTACTGTTTAAACTCCGATAGTCTTTAAACTCGGGGACATTCACTATGGTTTGTTTTTATTTTAACATAAAGCGCAAACACTTGATCTCAAAACAACTATCTATTTTAAATTTGCCTTTCTGCTTAATATTCAACAACTGGCTCGCTGAGTTGAAGTCTTACAAGCAGCGTCTATAGGCTTTTGTTAGGATGTATTCCAACCAACCACCATCATTTCTCTAAACACAGAACGGAAAGGAAATGAATAAGAGTGCAATTCCGGGCCATACTTTTACCACTCAAGTACAATAGGTGTAAGCAACCTCAAGAGCACAGTAACATTAGCAAGTGATGTCTTCTAAATAGCTCCCTATTTCCAGTGCTAGGGCCTGAACCCTTACCCACAGGCAAGCACTGCAATCCCAGAACTATTTTGAACACCTGTTTCCTTTGTTTTCCACTTAGTGCATTCAACTGTTATCGATTTAGGTTTTACTTATATTTTAAAATAGTGATTCTTTGAGGACATCGTCCATTGTATTTTGATCATATTGACCAACATTCCCCAACACTGGACAGGTCCACCCCCTTCATTCCATACACACCCAACTTTGTGATTTTTTTTTTCATACCCAACACATCCATTTGGTTCTGCCTATATAGTCTCAAATGTGCGTCCATCCGGTGGAGTACGGGGCCACATTCTTTAAGAAAACGGACTCTCCCAGAAGCTATCAGTTACCAATAGCTCCTTAGGCAGAAGAGAAACTCTTGCCTAATTTCCCTTTACGTGCTGTAGTTTTGCCTCGTTTGAGCTTAAACATGTCTTGTGGATGCTGTCATAACTGCTGTGAGTCCATATGTGCCACTGTCTTTTGGGGGCCAAGAAAACACTCTTTCATTTTTCCCGTCCACCACCTCCAGCTATACTTTCTTGCTGCCTCTTCTTCAACCATCTCTGAGTCCAACTTCTGATTCTCTGCACAACCTCTGATTCTCTGCATTTTTACCAGCGTCTTTGTGTTGATCAGGATCCGCTGCAAAAAGAAGTTTCTCTAATGAGGTTGAGAAATGCACTAATCTGTGAGAAAGTGATGGTTTGAATGCTTGGTCCCCAGCTGGTGGAACTGTTTGGGAAGGATTAAGTGGTATGGCCTTGCTGGAGGAGGTGTGTCGCTGGGGAAAGGCTTTGAGGTGTCAAAAGACTCATTCCCAGTGTCTCTCTGCCTCCTGCTTGTGGCTCAAGATGTGAGATCTTGGTTACTGCTCCAACCATGCCTGCCTGCCTGCTGCCATGCTCCCCACTGATGGGCCTGGACTATAAACCTCTAAAACCAAAAGCCCCAAGTAAACTAACCCTTCTATGGGTTGCTTCGGCCATGGCGTCTAAGCATAGCAATAGAAAACTAAGACAATGTATAACAATGCGTTATTAGGAACTGGCTTAATACTAGGCCTCTTTAGCAGACAGAGTCGCATATACGCTAGGTTCCGCCCCTAACACCTAAGATCTGTCTAGCCACACAGCATTCAGCCCTGATAACATGGGTTCCATCCTGAGAGCAGGTCTCAAATTCGATTAAAAAAAAAAAAAAAGAAGTAGTTGGCTACTCTGATGACATTCATGCCGATATTACACTAGTGGGAGTCTCTTGGCAGCCTGGTTTTGGTTGTAGCTTGTAGGGTTCACGTATCGATATGAGGGAGGGCACGACATCCAAATTGTTATTTAAAAAGTCATATGAAAAAGTGTTACTGTGTTTGCAGCTGCTCTTGCACTGCCACCACAGAAAGGAAGGCAGGCAGGAGGGAGGGAGGGAAAGAAGACTCCCGTGGCAGAAGCTCCCTAAATTACAAATAGAATCCTATGTGAAGAGTTTAAATGAAGTTACCCAGCAAGATGACAACAACGTCCCTCTAAGATAGCACAGACTAACGAATAAAAGCTCAGTGCCGAAAACAGGTTACCTCTTTTGGAATTGTTGACTACTAAGGTCCCAAAGAGTACAGACTGTTTGCCGTTGCTCTTGGTTACCCTCCAGAACTTGATAGTAAAGCCTCCTATTGCTGAAGACACATGGGTGTGAGCCACAGAACATGGAAGAGTCAGGCTGGTGCCAGTCTGGAAGCTTCAACCCTACAGGCTACCTTTCATGGTCCTGAGAGGTCCTATGCATGCTACCAGAGGAGAAAAGCAATCATCAGTCTTATGTATTTGAAATGGGGTTTCCCTGTATAGCTCATATCAGTCTCAAACGTTGAGGCTCAAACCATCCTCCTGCCTTATCCTCCCTCGTATGTGAGACCACAAACACATACCATTGTGCCAGGCCTTGACTTAATCTTTTAATCACTGCTGTGTTTAAAACTAACTCTGGCATTCTTGAAATGCAGCCACTGATTTTACATACTTCCCACATACAATAGCACAGAATAAACACTCTCAATCCAAAAAAATAGGAATGACATTGTAGCACAGAAGGATCACACCAAAGCAAGAGAGAAACCCAGCATGGCAAATACCAAAAAAATATCCTACAACTCCATGTCTGATGTCTGGGGCTCATGTTAAAATCATCTTGTCTCCAAAGAGCCTAGGTAGTGCCACCTCTCCAGCTATACTGCCTGTAACACACACTGCTTTCCTCTTGGGCCAGCTCTATTCTGTTTCTGCAGTGGCCTCTTGGGTCTTTTTGCAGAGACTCTGACCTCATCACACATTGCCCGACCTCAGGAGTTCCCTGGAATCATGGTACAAGACTTGTATGACTTCCTTAGCATTGCTTCTTTCATGCCTGCAAAACCAGGACCTTGTGACAAATTCTGATAAATTCTGCTGCCAGGTCAAGATAGATACTGGCACCTTTTAGGCACTGGCCTTTGTTTACTGGTCCTGGGGAAGTAACTTCCTTCTGTCATAGCGAGAAGTCCCTCCAGGGACGGTTTCAATTTAGCCTCTCTCTCCCCGAAGATCTGGACGAGCATAGTGTTCTGTAGACATTACACAGCCCGAATGTTTTCCTCCCTTAAAACTTCCTCCAACAAACTAGCCCATTCCCTTTAATCCAGCCTTGCCCACATTCTGGAAACAGGCTGGATGCAGCCAGGTTCTTTGCCAGAACATCACAGGAGTGTTCCCTTGCCCAGCACCTTAATAAAGTCCTTGGTGCCTGCTGAAGCCTCAGGAGCAGGATGCTGCTGTCCACATTTCCCTCAGCCCTGTCTTCTGAGTTCCCGTCACAATGGTCCAGGAAATTCTCTAGGAGTTCTGGGGCCACAGCTGCAAACCCTTCCACATCACTACAGCAAGACATTCCCCAAAGCCTAGGAACCACATGGTCAGGTTTATCTCAGCAATGACACCACTTTCTATATTCCTTACTTTTCTGACAATTAGCAGCCTGAGGGAGGTAGAGCTCATTGTGGCTCTGTAGCATCTGCAGCCCTGGAGCAGAAGGAAATTCATACTGGCGCTCAGCTTGCTTTCTCCTCTTCACTTGTAGCTTGTAGCTCAGTGTGAGGAATATGTTGATCTGCATTTAAGGAGGATCCTCACACTTCAGTTAAACATTCTTCCAAAGATATACCTAGATGTTTGTTTCTTAGGCGACTGATTAATCTAGATCCTGTCAGGTTGACAATCAATACTGTGGTAGTTTGAATAGGTATGTACCCCCATGTGCTATGTATTTGAATGCTTGGCCCACAGGGAGTGGCACTATTAGGGAACGTGGCCTTGTTGGAGTAGGTGTGGATTTGTTGGGGGAAGTGTGTCACTGTGGGGGGGGGGGGGCTTTGAAGTCTCTTATGCCCCATGTGGAATTCCAATCTCCTCTGGCTGCCTTCAGAACAAGATGTAGAATGCTTACCTCCTCCATCGCCATGTCTGTCTGATCACTACCATGCTTCTGGCCATGACAATAATGGAATGAACCTCTGAAATTGTAAGCCAGACCCAATTGAATGCTTTCCTTTATAAGAGTTGCCTTGGTCATGGTGTCTCTTCACAGCAATGGAAACCTTAACTAAGACAGATAGTAACCATCATAGGTAAGTCTTAGATCCTGCCTGGCAGAAATAAGTAGGACATGGAGATTTCTCATGTCTCCCCTGTCCCTACAATTCACGTCACCTCCTGTTATCAACATACCCACCAAACTGGCATATTTCACATTAACGTAAACATATTTTCCCCAGAATGCGTAGTTTTCTTAGGGTTTACTCTTGGCACCGTATCATCTGTGTTTTCACGTGTATAATGTCATTTATCCATTATTAGAGTATCATACTACATGGTTTTATTGCTTTAAAAGTTCTTAGTGCTCTACCTATTCATACCTTCCTTCTCCACACCTCTTGGCAACCACTGATCTCCGTAGTTCTGCCTATCCCAGGATGCCATAGAGAAGGAATCACACAGCATAGCATATACCTTTTCCAAACTGGCTTCTTCACATAATAATATCCATTTGAGGTGCCTCCATGGCTTGATCGCTCATCTGCTTTCAGCCCTGAATAAAATTCCAATATGTGATGTAGCACAGTTAATGTCCGTCCACTACTGAAAGACATCTTGATTGCTTTCATGTCTCAGCAGCTACGAATAAAGCTGGCATAAATCTACACGTGTAGTTGGTATTGAGCTCATAGGTTCCATGGTATTTGGAGAACACCAATAAGTGCAATAATTCCTGGGTTGAATAATAAGAATATATTTAGTTTTGTAAGAGCCAACTAAGTTATCTTCCGTATGGCTGGAACACTTTTTTATTTGTTCCATGTGGTCAAGCTTGTTGTTAATAGTACTATGACCTTGGCAATTTGATTTTAAGTTTTCAGACCTGACAAGACCACCCACAGGGACCAGTGGCTAAAGGCACCTGCCTCTAAGCCTAACTACCTGAGCTCACGTGCCAATGCATGCATACACACACACTCCGTCTGAACTCACACGGCATGTGTTCTCACAAGCATACACACACACACACACACACACACACACACACACAAATGTAAAAAAAAATGTTAAGAGCTAACAAATAGTATTTTATGGTACTGCTACATCAATATTTGGAGCTCGTATAAAATCATATATGAGAGAGTCTATAACTATGCCCCAATACAGGAAACATGAGATTCTTGATTCAGTCCTTCACTGAGGTAGAGTAACATCAGGCTAGTCTACTGCTGACCACTGTCCCTTGGCTCATGGGTCAATCACCTGCTCACTCAACTTGTCTATGCTTGTTTCCTCTTCTGTACCTTTATGTTTTGTTTTGTTCTTGCTGGAGGTGGTGGTGATGGTGGTGGTGGTGGTGGTGATGATAATGGCGGTGGTGATGATGGTGGCTGTGTTTGTGATACATATGTATGTATTCATAAGTGTGTGTTATTCGTTTGTTGTGCCTGTCTGAGCATGCAGAGACCGGAGCACTGTCTTCCACGTTGCTTTCTGCCTTATTCCCTTGACACATAATCTCCCATGGAACCAGAAACTTGCCATTTTGGTTAAGCCGGTTTGCCAGCCAGCTCTAAAACACAAATTCATACCAAACTTTATGTGGGTGCTGGGGATTCAAACTCAGGATTTCATGCCTGCATCGCAAAAATGTTTACCCTCTGAGCCGTTTCCATAGACTCCTCTTCGGCAAGCTCTAATTAAAAAAAAAGAAAGTGTCCTATTTTATATTACTACCTAACGAATGTAACCCATTAACTTCACTGTCTGGTGCATGGAGGCTTTTTCTTCTGCCTCCTTCTACGCACAGCTGCTCTGATCAACCAGCGTTAAGAAGGCGTCTTAGGGTTGGTTTCTTTTGCTGGGATAAAACACCACAACCAAAAGCAACCTCAGGAGGACTGGGTTTATTTCAGCTTGCACTTCCACAGCACACACCGAGGGAAACAGAGCAGGAAACCAGGGGGCAGGAACCTGGAAGCAAGAGCTGATGGAAAGGCCATGGAGGGATGCTCATTCCTCTCTCTCTCTCCATCATTTGCTAGTCTACTTTCTTACATGCACCCAGGCCCAGCAGCGCAGGAGCAGCACCACCCACAAAGGCCCAGGCACTCCCACCTCAAGCACCAATTAAGAAAAAAAAAAGCCGCCCTAGAGGTTTGCCTACAAACCCATTTTGCGGAGGCCTTTTCTCAACTGAGGTTTCCTCCTCTCAGATGACGCTAGCGGATGTGGAGTTCACACGAAACCGGCCATCACAGTGGGACTTTAATTTTTATCCTCCTTGATTTAGCTGTGCTCTGAAACACCACGGTGCTTCCCCAGGCTCTAATCCTCACCTACCCCCCCCCCCCCCCGGAGTCATCAGTCTACCAGAGGGACTCCCTAGACTCCTGCGCTCAGACTCTAGGTCTGCTGCTCTTTCTGACTTGACCTCCCTTGCCTCTGGGCCTTCTTACTTGTAAAATGAGAATTAGAGTGCAAGCCTTACTTAGTGTAGATACCTGTAACGACTGTTGACCCGGAATCCACTGTGTCTAGAAAACAAGCCAAACCCTGAGGAGAAAAACAAGAAAGAATTAAAAAAAAAAAAAAAAAAAAAGTTTTGTTTTGTTTTGTTTTTTAAAGGAAAGAGAGAGAGAGAGAGAGAGAGAGAGGAAATAAAGAAGGCGGAGGAAATGGTTTGGGTGAGAGGTGGAGGAGTGGAGGAGGAGAGCATGGAGGGTGGGGTCGGTGTTGAGAGTGGGCGTGGTGAGCGGGCCAAGGCTGGAGCACAGAGAATCCGGATCCCGGAGCCGCTTGCTGGCCGGGCCTGGGCAGTCGGTGAGCGGAGGTAGGAGGAGGGGCTGAGGAAGGGTGCGGTTGCGGTCCTGGTCGCCATCTCCGCTCGCCCAGAGCGACTGCGGAGCCCACACTTTCTCGCGGAGCTTCTCCCCCAGTTTGGCAGCAGCAGCGCTGAAGGGTAGGTTTCCCACGCCCGCCCCACTGCGCGAGCTTGGCTGGGTCGCGGCACCTTCCCCTCTCCCTCCCTCCCCCAAGCCAACTACCCTTCTGTCTGAATAAAGGAGACATGGACCCGGAGAGGGCAAGGGCCATCCTGGGAGGTTACCAAACTTGGGATCTTGCCGCCCAGGCTCACATCCGGGGACCCCCGCATTCCTAAAGAACTTAGAGACATTTAAAAGAAGAGGGGGTGCGCCTCGGCCCCCCTGCTCAGAGTTCTGTGCTGAGAACTTTATTCCTTCCACTCGCACGGGCTCAATCTCCCCTCCACCTGCGCAGCGTATTTCAGTTTTACCTTTCACGGGTAGGAGAAAGAAAGGTGAATTTGGGTGTTGGACTTTGAGAGTAGGGGAAATTCGGTTTTCTCTGAAAAGACGCCGTTTTCTTTGATTGGGACAGACATGATTCACCTCCCCCTGGCGCTTGAGTTCTGCAGGTGAGGAATCTGTGAGGTATGTGGTTGCCAATGACCTTATACAGGAGTTCTGAGTCCGCGGAGTCCCTCTACTGATAAAAAGTTGAGCAGCGGGGGCAAATTTCTCCCGCAGGAGGTGTGTTCAAGAAAAAGAGGTTCTGCCCCAGAAAGAACTTAAATTTTTTTTTTTTTTAATAGACTGAAAGGTTTTTCTGTGAAGAATTCTTAACTGGTTTTCCTGAAGGTGGAAAATTTCAGACTGCCCAGAAAGGTAATTTTAAAACAGAAGGAAAAATTAGGCCCCTGTTCCTAGGCCTGTTTGTGTCGATAAATCTTTAGAAATAAGAGCAGGAGGAAGCACAATGTAGCCGCTGTAATAGCTTTCAGGAAGGATGTGTTTTAAAGTACTATTGTTAGGTCATCGGGCCTCCACCGTGGAGTAGTTCTTTACTTTCTAAAAAAAAAAAAAAAGCCTAAAGAATGGCGCGATCATACTTCTTAGTAACTTCCACGGGATATTGGGTCAACAAACACTCAGGTCAGTGTGGGTCAGGGGGTTAGCTGGAATCCGGATGCTTCCTTTCAGCAGTCACCCCAGTAGGCGTGTCGTGGGAATTTCACCACAGCTCCCTCGTGTCCCAACTTCTTCCTGTGCAAAGAGGAGATAACTGTTAATGAAGCCTCCCTCCCTCCCTTGGTCACGCTGAGGATTATCTTTAAAGCACTGAATACGTTTTTTGTTGTTTTACAAATACCAGTGGATAAACACCACACCCCCCCCCCCCCCCCCCCCCGCTTACCTACTACTTTTCCTATTACTTGGCACATATTAAAAACACAAGGTGCTGGCTGATGCTA
Organism: Psammomys obesus; assembly: GCF_907164565.1. Taxonomy (NCBI): domain Eukaryota; kingdom Metazoa; phylum Chordata; class Mammalia; order Rodentia; family Muridae; genus Psammomys; species Psammomys obesus. The sequence continues at coordinate 7,490,405 of NW_026596155.1, read as the reverse complement.
TAATGTATCTTATTTATTTCAGCACTAGCAACGGCCTCCTTCCTGTTTCACAGATGAGGAAACCCTGAATCAAATTATATTTCACGTTAAGCAATGGGTTAGCTTTCTGTCAGTGTGACGAAACACCCAAGATGACCAATTTAAAAGAAGAAAAGGTGTCTTTTAGCGAACAGTTTTAGAGGTTTTAGTTCAGTTTGGGTAGGTTGACTCTATTGCTCATCGCCCTAGATGAGGCAAGACATCCCGGTAACCGGGTCAGTGGCAGAGGAGGAGGCCCACTTCTTGGCAGCCAAGAAGCAGGGAGCAGGAGAGGGTAGTGCCAGGGACAAAACAGAGACCACTAAGGCATGCTGTGGAGGATCTATTCCCTGGTCAGGTTTCTGTCATTTCCCAGCTGCCCGTTTCATTACGAAACCATGAGTGGGTTGATCTGCTGCCAAGGTTGGTTAGAGTGAGCATTCATGATCCAGTTGCTCATGAAGCATCCCATCACACTGATGTATTCGGAACCAAAATGGAAAATGCTGTTCCATATGATAACAAGAAGCAGTCTTACCCTGTACCCACTGTGGACTCTGTAGAGATTGAGGGGTGAGGGGTCAGACCCTTTAAGCAGGTAGCACATAAGGTACAGAGAATGGGCAAAATCAGGGACTGAATATTGATGTGATTTCCTGTTGAACTTTGCCCTTGTGCTGCCATTGAAGTTTTAGAATATTGTGTTGCCAGGATGGGTGGGAGCAGATTGTATTTCTAAGTCAACCCTGGAGACAAGCCAGCACATCTGAGTAACGTTGTCCAACTATGGAAAGTGTGCCTGGGTCCAAGAAGTGGCCGTCTTCATGTCTATACCTTACTTGGGACAAGCCAACCTGGCTTCCTCAAAGAGCAGACATGGGTATTTATAATAAGTTGCATAGGTTTAGACCTTGGCAGATGACTAGGCAAGGAACCATCCAGAAGCTGGCTAGGACTTGTCTTGGTTTGGGATAAGGAACAACTTCTTTTGTTTTTTCTTCTTTCTCCTCTTCCTCCTCTTCTTCTCAATATGATGGGAGCCTGTCGAGGTTTAAAGAAGCCAGTAATAGATACAGTTCTCCTGGTTTTGTTGTTGTCTTTTTGAGATGTGATGTCCTTGTGTAGATCAGGTGACCCTTCTGCCCCAGCCTCTCCCGGGCAGGGACTGCAGACATAAACACCATCCCTGACCACTGGATTAAATAAGAAGTAAAAAATAGGCTTCCCAGACACCATTCCTGTAAGGCTTAGGAGTGGAGGGCTGAATTTTTGTCTTGTTGTCCTCCCTGGAAGGTTCAGGTCCAACACAACCCCTGTGTAAGCTGTTCTAAGGCCAAAAGTGGGGAATGGTAGAGGGAGACACCCGAGCCCCTTCCTTTGGCTACCACGCTATTGAAATGATCATCTCCAAAGATTTAAAATTTCCCCAGAAGTCTCCGGCTGGGTGTGGAGGGAAAGGAAGCTGGATAACGTCTCCCAGAAAGAGATTTCTCACAATTATGACAACTTTTGATCGAGCCGTCCCTTGCCCCGGTGTCAGGACCCTGAAGGCAGACATGTTTGTCCCTCTTCCCATCAGGCCATTCTCTCTCTACTCCTTATTATTTCTTGTCTCTGTCTAATTGGGGTACTGTGGCCAGGTGGCCAGGCCTGAAACACTCTGTTTGGATTTGGAAAGTGCCTAGGAAGTTCTTGCTCTGGGATGGGTTTCCTTTAGGTCAGATTCACACACCCTCTTCCAGAGAAGTTTCTCATTGACCACTGACATCTGCTTTCTGGATTGAACATTAAGAGTTTGACTGAAAATGTTGTCTTCTGAATCACAGTACAGCTCATTGGGTTTAGCGCTTCTTTGTTTCTTCTATAGGTTACTGTGATTTCAGCTTGAGAAAAAAAGGTGGACTATCATGGCATCTTCTCACTGGGTGAGTAAAAGAGCAAAGCCTTCACAACACAGCAACTTATGTGAGTTAAGCAGAAAATCAAACTGCTAGAAAAAAAATTGAAAGTTGATTAACTGTAAAAAAAAAAAAATGACAAAAAGCTAGAGAACGTCTGAAAATAATTATAAAAAAATGTATTATAAGCCAGTGTGGTGGCATAGCTCTGTAATTTCAGAACCCAGAAAGTTTAGGCAGGAGAATGACACACTTGGGGATAGACTGAGCTATGTAGACAGAGCTTATCTAAAAAGGCCTAAGAGTACAGAACGTATCAGAGGGGCTGGAGCATTGACACTTGTGTGCAGTTCTCAGAATTCACATCTGGCTGCTCACAACCGCCTGTAAGTTCAGCCTCAGGGGGAGGAGCCGTGTACTCATGTGGATACTGCTCTCTCTCACACACAAAGTAAGCAGTTTTTGAAGGTAGTATAGAGTTCCCGACTTGGCCGTTGTGGTGAATAAATTTAGTGTATAACTCAGCATATATGGCAATGAAGATGACATTTACTATCAGACAGAAAAGATAGTTTCCTCTGTTAGCAAAATTAGAGCGACTTCTAGTTCATTGCGGGAAAAGTAAGTCTATATTCCATCTCTCTTCTCGCATTAGATTAAATTTCAGATGCATAAAGTACAGAAATGAGGGAATGGTTAGAAAAGCGCTTGCGATGGCAAGCCCGGGGTCCCTGGCAGAGGCCCTGTCACCAAAAACGAGATGAACTGACACCAACTGTTCTGCGGCCTCCGAATACCTACACATATACATACACACAGCTGTGAACTCACTCCAGCACCTCTACACACACGAAACAAATCAATAAACACACACACACACACACACACACACATAAACAACGAAAATAAAATTCAAGTGAATCTTTTAGAATTAATTTGGAACGAGGAAGGACATTACAACCATAAGCCTAAAGCAAAAGCCTAAAACATTTCTGTTTTTAAAATCTGTTTGTGTATAAATTTGCAATTGTGGCAGCAGCGCAGAAAGCAGAGCCAGAAGATAACCTTCGGGAGAGACATTTACAAAACATCCAGCAGATTTATTTTTGTAACAGCCAGAAGACTTGAATAAAGCAATTTGAAGAATGAGCCCAATGGGAGACTGTAGCCACAAAGTAGCAAGTGAAAAGAATTACAAGCGCCCAGTACACATGCCAAAGAACCTCCGAGAACTAAGAAGTATCCAGCTCTAGAAGTGACAGCGGAAACTATACCAAAGTGTGTTAGTCAGTGAAAACCTCAAGTTACAGGAGTGGTGGATGTAGCGGCTCTGTACAAAAGAAAGGACATGAAAGGCCTGCACACAGAGCATCTCCGACAGCTCCCCAGGCAGGCGGCACCTCGGGCAGTTACTTCTTTTCATCCTGTCTCCCTCTCTACTCTCGCACCTTTAAGCCGTGAGTGTACATTTGACGAGTAAAAGAAGTTGAAAGCATGCAGAGGTGTGGCCTGCCTGCAGCAGCGGCAGTGCAGGGGCAAGCTTGCTGTGCCCTGGGGAAGAGCCAGCCTTAGCCCTCCTGTACCGAGAACCGGTCTGACTGCACACCTTCTATAGAGTCAGGTAAAAAAAGGCTTCTCAAGATGTGAGCCCTGGTCCACTAGAAAGCTGCCTGAACCTGGCTGCCAAGTCTAACGGGCCGAGTGTGAGACGTGGTTGAGTGTGAGCCAGGAGGTGTGGGCTTCCTTCCGCAGCCAGACTAATGGCTGTAGATTGAGGAGAGCAGTACAGTGATGCCCCTCTGCGCTAGAGTGCTCCCCGAGCCTGTGCTCCCGCTCAGGCTCCATCCTCGGGACTGCATGAACCAGCAAGTAGGTGTTTTGGTGTTTGCAGTCACACAAAACCTATAATCCAGCACTCGGGAGGTAGACCAGGAGTTCAACGTCATTCTATACTACAGAGAAAGTTCAAGGACAGCGTGGGGTACTGCAGTGCCACCCATACCAGACACGCACACATACACATACAATACACACACCACACACACACACACACTATACATACACACGCTACGTACACAGTGCACACACACATACACTACGCACACACATACACTGCACACACATTACACACAAACATACATACTATACAAGCATATACACAAACACATGTATGCACTATACACACACACTACATACATATATATATATATACACACACATACAAACACACTACACACACATACATGCATACACACACACACACACACACACACACACACACACACACACCTGCCAGATCCCTTCACTTCCCTCACAGTTTTCTCTGCACTATGCACTCTGACCCTCCTGTCATGGTATTTTTCAATAGCTGAGAAGTGAAGTCAGCGTGCTCGCAGTGAACAGGGGAAAGTGAGCACAAATGTGTTCTGTGTGCACAATCCAGTCACCCGGCCTTAGAATAGAAGGGATCTTAGACCTGAGTATACCTGGAGCATGTTCGGCTAGTAACATAAGGCAGTCATGAAAAGGTAAACATCGCACAGTTCCTGCTATGTAAAGGATCAAGGATCAAATAGACAAGAGCGGTTGCCCAGAGCCACGGCCGGGTGAGGGAGCATTGCTGGTAAGCCAGGATAGAACTGGAATTCTGCAAAATGAAGAGGTTCTCGTAATTGCTTCAGAATGGTGTGAATAGCTTCACTGCTACTGAACTATGTGTTTTAGGAGGGCTAAGATTTACCAAAAAAATAATAATCATTTTTACATTCTGTACACATATACATTCTTGCATGTGTGTGTGTCCATGTGCGGCAGACAGGTGCATGTAAGAGCTTGTGAACGTATGGGCATGTATGTGAGTGCTGTAAGCACTGGTTCAGTAAAGAAACCTCCGAAATATCTGCTCCTTGATTAGGAGGAAGTTGTTTTTTTTTTTTTTATTATTATTGTAGGTAAGAGAGAGAAAACAGCCAGAGGCATCTGGAAGAGATCAGAGTGGAGAGAAAGCAGCAGACTGGATATGGTCAGGGCTATCTGTGAGAGAAGGGAGAATAGCGGGGTGGTGGGTGGACAGGGGGAAATCCTTGCCAGAAACTGGTATCCAGGAGGAGGGAAGCCCAGGAAACCATGGGATCTAGCTAGTGGAGGAGAACACGGGGAGTAAGGAGGGCCAGGGGTCGAGCCAGAAAGAGGGCAGACGGTTCTGGCCTTGCTCTCACACTCCTGACTTAAGAGGAAGGCCTGGCATGCTTTTCCAGGCAGCAGGGTCCCCCTCTGGCTGACTGCTTCAGCCTGGCCAGACATGTTCAAGACAGGTGCTGAGTCCTGATGGTGGCTTTGTCAGCTTCCATTTCCTTTATTGAACCTGATCAACCTAAAATTAAAGAAAAGGACTCATCACAGGTCACCAGAAACACTTAAAACCTCCAGCCTCCCAGAAGAAAGATGGTTCTGTTCTGTAGGGCATCTTTCTCTGTGTTTCTCTCTCTCTCTCTCTCTCTCTCTCTCTCTCTCTCTCTCTCTGTCGGTCTCTCTGTGTGTGTGCGTGTGTGTGTGTGTGCACTTGTCCTTCTACTTTTATAATAGAGTTTGTTAACTGTTGTCTGGGATTCTCCCTGCCTCTCAAATTCTCCCATCTTTGGAGAACACGGTCACGACTCCTAAGCAGTGAGGCTCCTGTGTCTGACTTCCAGCACTGGGACTGCAGCCATACCCTGCTGCCCATGACTTTCCACACTGGTCCTGAAGATCTGAACCCAGGCTCTCACTGGTCACAAAGCGAGCACTTCAATGACAGCTACCTCCCCAGCCCTCTGGCTTTAATAGTCTCATCAGAAAGTTCTGTTAGGACACAAAGATTCACATACAGACCAGTATGGTGGCCCTGTGTTGCTGTGAGGGAAAAGAATCTTTCCTGCATGGCTGTGTTGGGGGCTTGGGGATTTTGAGCTTGTGACATCAGCAGGTCACCGGCTGGACAAATGGACTTCTGCACATGCCCATTTTTATGAAGCTCATTCCAACCTAATCTCGAGAGGATTCTGGAAGCTTCCCATGAAAGATAACCTAAGAGCTTTGTTATGTAAAGAATTCATGTCCAAGGCTACAGTTGAGCTCATTCTCAGTGTTTTTCCTCCTTAACACAAAAGCAAACACACACCCAAGTACAAATGTGTGATCAAGCCCACCCATTTTCTTCACGTCTTGGGATTACTTTGAGGTTGCCAGTGTGTGGTTAGTTTATTATAGCCAACCCAGGAGTGGAGGAGAAAATTGAGGTGGTGGGAGAAAAATAAGAAACCTCTCCTTCTGGGGTCTGGTTGGAATCTCCAGCCAGCCATAAATTACAAATTCTAGCACAGTTAATAATGTTCGCTGTGAAGGTCGCCTATATAGAGAATATTCCTTTTATATGGAGCTATTAAAAATAAGAACGTTCAAATAGCAGTGAGCCGTGCTTACAGCTAGGTGTGGGTGATCTTAGAATTTCTCCCTCTTCCTAGATGAGAACCCAAAATTTTCTGGCAATTTCAAAAACAAGTTCGAAAACTACGAACTTCATTTACAGTAAAAAGTCTTACCTTACTTGTGCAGCCTGGATGGCCCATGGGTTTACTTTATTAGCTGAAATCCTGTTTAATAGCTCACTTACCAAAAAAGAAAGAATGAACAACTCTTGAGCTGTAACTTAGAAACCACCAAAACCAAGTGAGAGAGAGAGAGCAAGAGAGAAGGGGAGATAGAGAGAGATTTAAAGACATTTAAATTTAAGCAGGGCTATCTATTTAAAAGGCCATTCTCCCCACTTGAAAATGCACTATCCTTTTCCAACACCCCTCTATTTTGCCCTAACGCCTATGTGTAAACCAGGTTTCATACTGGTTCGTCCCAAGGCTGTTTTCTGTGGTGTGGTCAGGAATCTGGCTTCTCCTTGGGTCTCTGGGAGGTCCTTGGGTCCTCACCCTGTGTCTCTAGGCCTGCCCTCATGGCTGCTGACAGAATAAGATCAGGGAAGAAGTTCTCCAGTGCTGTTTCAGTACATTCCTGTTAAAGAGGAAGGGATGGCTGATTTCTTTGTGTTCTAGCTGAAGATGTTGAAACCCTGCCACTGTTTCTGATAAATAATCTCTGTTGTACCAGTATGTCATTTGTTCCGAAGCTTTCAGTCTTTGCTTATGTTCTGTCTGACCCCTGGGTAAGGGCCTGTTATCTTATCAGTTTGTAGTCCTAATTCTCAAGGGTTACTTGTCCTATATTGCATCAAAAATAGAATTGCTTATTATACAACTTTTAAAATGTTTGTTTTATTTTTATTTACGTGTAGGTGCCTGTGTCTCTGTATGTATACACATGTGTGCAGGTGTCTGGGGAAACCAGAGGTGTTAGATCACCTGGAGCTGGGGGTATGGGAGGTTGTGAGCTGCCTGATGTAGGTGCAAGGAACCACTCAGCCATCTCTTCAGCTCCAGAATGTCACTTTCTATCAAGACACACCAGCAAGGGTTGGGGAGGTGGCTCGGTGGCGAAGTGCACTCGCTGCTCTTCTAGAGGACCTGGGTTCAGTTCCCAGCACCCACATGGTGGAAGATGACTGCCTGTAACTGAAGATGCAGTGGTCTTTTCTGGCCTCTGCAAGCTCCAGGCATGTACACGGTGCATAGACATGTATGCAGGCGAAATACCCAAGCACACAAAATAATAAAAGTATTTAGGTTTTAAAAGACATATCATATGTCTGTGCAGAATACACTACTCTGCTTGCACGTTAGCATGCCCACCAACAGGGAAGCTTCCTGAGCTCCAGTGACCAGAGTTTGAATTGGACATGACTGATTTAAATTATTAACTTGTTATTGTGTTATTGAATTCAGTATCAAGACTCCTTCCCTTCCCAAGAGGTTAGGGGTGACTCCAACCCCAGCCATTTAAATCACATGGTCTTTCTAGTGACCAACTCCCATCCGGAAGCTGTCAGAGGACCAACAATGAGTCACAGTACAAAGGCACCACCTACCACTCAGGAAATTCCAAGGAATTAGAAACTGTTTGGCAGGAACCAAGACAATGCTGAATATCTCCTCGTTACATCACCATGAAAGCCACACTGGAGTGCTGAGTTCCCAAAATCTCATCTGCCTTTATGTCTTTAACAAAATCATAGTAACACGAATGACTAAGACCGTAAGAAAAGGTGTGTGTGTGTGTGTGTGTGTGTGTGTGTGTGTGTGTGTAGAGGGGGTCCTTAATGAGGGAAATGTTGGAGAATGCTACAAGCAGCCACATGCAGATCGGGTAAACTCTCCTGTGATCATGGGCTGCTGGGGACAGTTGGTGAGCAGCTGTCCTTCCCTATCTGACCATTCTCTTCCTTGCTGAGGACTTAATGTAGTTTGACAGATGGGGGCACCAGATCTCACTTCTGTGGTTCATCCAAATACTAGTGGCTGAGATCACAGGGACGGTGCAGCGTACTAAGATAAAGGAATCTGTGGATGGTGATGGTGGGTTTTGTTTTGGTTTTTAATGAGTAATGAAACATGTTTTAAGTGGTTTAAGCTCAATGGACAGGAAGCTGAGACCCTTCAGGAGATGGCATAGCCTAAGTAGCCATCCGTGACGGAGTCCTGAAGATGGAGGGAAAGACTTCAGTCCCAAAGAAGAGCTTCATTAGAAGAAGTAGTCAAGGAGAGCATGACAGACATCCTGAAGGGAAGCTTGGTGTGGGAGAGAAGCTCAGTGTTCCATTTCACCTCAGATTTCAAAGTTGTCTTGGGCCTGGGTCACAACTGTGAGGAGAACGGAGACCCCAAGGCCACAGCGGCTGGGCTTTGCAGACGGAGTTCTGCAAGCCTTGATTTCCCTTTTCTTGCTTGGGTGGAAGTGTCTGTCCCACTACTCCTTTCTTCCCGGTGTGCCTGCACTTCCTGACCTTACAGGTCCACAAGGTCCTGGGAGACAGACCTGTACCCAAGGGTGTGGACGTGCTGGGACCTCCCTTTGCTTTCTTCTCATCTTCCACATCTCAGGAATGGAAGATCTGGCTTTGAAACAAGCTCTTTACATCCCTAGTGAGATGAGGAGCCTCTTTGGGGTGATTTCAACTTCCTGCCTAGTGTGTACATTTTAAATCCTTCTTTTGGTGAATAGTGACACTCAGACCACCAGCCCTCTGCAGGAAGTTGATAGAAAACAGGTTAGACCTGAATTTCAAATCAAAACATTTAAGATTTATTTTTAGGATGGAGCTTGGAAAAAAATAAAACAAAAATCAGCTTTACAGTCTGAGGGAGAAGGGAGGCGCTCTGGGAAAGAATGGAATGACCATTAGAGAGCTGCTCACCACACTACCTGATCCAAGTCCAATCATGGTGGAGAGAATCGTTCTGTGTTATTTCATCATGATAAAACTACAATTTGAATGACCTATGGTGCGCCACTGAATAAACCTGGTAAATCAGAGCCAAAGGGGAAAGAGTTAACTTCAGTTGGAATCACGGAATGTCCACATACAAAGGTCTGATTCTGGGTTCTTATAAGCCTGTTGCTTAGAGAGGCAGACTAAGGGGAAAGTGTTGAGGTCCTAATGTAAGACTGATACCCGAGTCCCATGCGAATTAGAGAGGCTAAGCGTGAAGGCAAAGAGCTCTCAACTCTGCACCTGCCTCTGTTACCAGATGTTGACTTGTTTCCTTTTCACCTCTGTGTGACCTCACCTGAATGCTGGAGGCACCTTCAAGTAGAATTGACACCCCCTTTGGACATAGTTAGAAAAGAGGAAGGCTGTCTTTGTAGAATGTTGGCATAGAACTTTGAACCCTCTGGGAGTGTCATTTGACAATCCTCAAAAGAAGGCCTAAGAAAGAAAAAAAAATGAAAAAGTGTTTTATTACATAGTGTGTGTGTGTGTGTGTGTCTGTCTGTCTGGCAGGACACTCGTAAAAGTCTGAGGATAGCTTGCAAGAACCATTTCTCTCCTCCCACCATGTAGGTTCAGAGGATCAAAGTCAGCTGGTGAATCCGGCCAGAATTAGTCTCCGAGAAAGACTGAGACAGCAAGGCACCTGCCTTTCAATGGGGAAGACCAACAGCGGGCAAAGAAACACACACATGATCTATGAAGCCCCTTACAAGTGATAGAGAGAAAGCAAAGATGGATGGCAGAAGATGGTCTGTGTCATTCTCTGCTCTTATAGGGGAGCAAGAGGCTGTGTGGATGAGGGAGGGGGTAGGAAGAGGATCTTTGAGAAGAGCACCCAGGCCTGAGAGGAACCACAGTGTGATGCTCTCAGGCCGTAGATCACCAAGAAACTTTCCACAAAGTGAAAGAAGGGGGCCAAGCCAGGAGACTTGAGGAGGCATTGTATCTATTGATTGATTGATTGATTGATTGATTGATTGATTGATAATGCTTTAGAACCCTCCAAGGAACGCACAAATCCCCTAGTCTCCTGTCTCCTTAAGAACTGTTCAAGGAGTACCCTTCTCTGCATTAACATCAAGTTAGTTCTCTCTCTCTCTCTCTCTCTCTCTCTCTCTCTGTGTGTGTGAATATGCATTTGTGTGTATGTGCGCATTTGTGCATGTGTGCGTATATGTGTGTATCTGTATGTGTGCATATGTGTGTGTGTGTGTGCTCATAAATGTGTGTGTGTGTGCGTGTGTGTGTGCGTGTGTGTGTGTGCTACAGACTGAACTTGGGCTCTCATGCATGCTAGGCAAGGCTTACCACTGGGTTAGCAAGTACTCTTCAATCTGTAACAATTTATTAGGATCATCACTTCCCAAGCAAGTTCATAAACAAACCATAAAACCAAGCATTTTAATATTGTGTCCCCGTGGACATTGATGGCTTTGGACATTTTTATGCAAGAGACAGTCTTCCCAGAATGTTCCAAATAGTCAGTGTCTGTGGTCCCCTTTCCTTGTGGGCCGACCTTATTCTATGTTTCTAGGCACCAGAAAATGAGTTAAAGTGTTGGTTGTGCCACTTGGTTGCCAGTTAAAATCACAGAGGCATCTCGATAAGCCAGATGCCGAGTCCTGCCACAGAGTTATGGACTCCGTGAGCGCGGGCTCCGGCTTGCGGCTCCACAGCCCTGCTAATTCCAGGAGCCTACCATGGAGTCGATCCAGGATGGTGTCCCTAACCTCCGAACCCAGGCAAAGTGACACGCTGTAGGAGACGGGTATTTCGTTCACCTGGAGATGGCTTTAAGCCCAGGCACCTTTCTTATTAACAAAGTTCTGTTAACAAATCGCCCCTCTGAGACTGAGCCCTGCCATGTTCTGTTATCTTTACTTATGTGAGGGCGCGTGTGTCAGCGTGTGGGCCTGTGACGCGAGTGCTGGTGCCTGTGGAGGCCAGTGGCATTGGGTCCCCTGGAACTAGAGGTACAGATGTTGGTGAGTTATCTGATTTGTCCCCTGGGAACTGAACTTGGGTCCTCTGGAAGAGCAAGTGCTCCTAAGTGCTCAGCTGTCTCTTCAACTCTTTCAAATCTACCTCATTAAGACCACGGAAGAAATCTAAGACGTCCGGAAGGTCTTTTGTTCATTATCTAGCACATGTTAATAAACAATATGAGTCTGGTTATTTGTTTTACGGTGAACTTTTATGAATCCTATAGCTGTTGCTGGATGACCCGTATAACCGAGTCTTAGCAACTAACTCCTATAATATTGCTCATTTAAGTGACTGAAACACTTTTCAATATTGTCGTATATGAGGCCCTGGTGTTTGATTCCCACACAGCAAAACAAACAGCTAAATATATATATTAAAAAATCAGATTCTCATGGCTTCTTTCAAATTGACAGGCGTGTGTGTAGGCTGGGGAGCGAGAAGGAGAGGGAGAGAAGTGCTGTCATTACAATGCTTTCATATACACTGTTCCTCCTATCTCTCTCTCTCTAGAGAGTTGCATGGTGAGTTAGGACTTTTATCCTCATCTGATTTTGGACTTTGGAAGTTTAACAGATTTTGATTTGCAGGTAGTAGAGAGCGGGGCAGGGGTCACGGCTAGAGTATTAACCCCGAATCTTTGTACGATATGAACCTTCAGGATCGAGCTATAATATTGTCTTCTTGTATTCAGAAGTAGCCAGGTTCAGTATCCTCGCGGCATACGAGCACACAAATAGAACTTCATAAGCATGTAGAACCTAGCACCTGCTTCCTAAAACTAAAATTCAGTATACCTAAAGTAGATCTAGGCCATGCTCCTATGCATTCTAAAATGTCACCTCGGGAGATGCAGAGACATAGTTCCAGAAATGCAAGGGACGGTTCAGAACAGCACGGATTACATTTAATCTCAACTAGCTCAGCAGATGGGAGCAAATTCTGAAATCCCCTTAAATACTGATGCTGTTCGTGCAGAGTCAATCATGCTTAGAATGGGTGCCTAGCTTAGGGCACCTAAGTGGTCCTTCCAGAACATCAAACAGAGGAGGTGGATGGGCAAGGGAGGCGCAAGAGCGCAGAGGTGGAAGTGTACAGTAATGAAATGAAGCCAGTTGGCTCTGCCAATTTATAAAGCTTATTAGGCCTTGGGAAAAAAAAATCCTCTGAAGACTGTGTTAAAGTGGCTGATTAGATCACCTTTATTGTCTATAGATCTGGCACGTTCTAACTTGCTTAAATTTTTTATTTGGAACACTTTAAACAATGTTTGGTAACAGTGAAACAAATTGTTCCATCTGATCTATCAAGTCAGCAGGCTCTCATTTCTGCTGTGCCAGTACATTAATTTTCCATTCACTGTAATGTGACAAGATAATGTCCTTTCGTGAAAATATTAAGACACTTTAAAAGAGAGTAAATGTGACCATATTAGTTCATAACAACACAGCCAGTACCGTTCAGTAACAGGGCAGAAAGCCCCGTTTAAAAAGAAAATGCCAAATGTCGCCACTATTAGCACAAGTTTTTATTTAAAAGGTCACAATATTCTATATAAGGACACGTTGGCTTTGAATTTCCTCAACACTCTTTTGGTCGCCATGTAGTTCTTCAGCAATTTTAGAATATTTTATTATTTTTGTAGTATGCTCTTTCCCAGTTTATTGTCTAATTTGTGCGCTTAAAATCAGTATTGTGGCTATTTAAAAATGTTTCTATGATCTCCTTGATGTCAGTGTAGTTCTCAGACAGAGTCTGTAAGCCACAATCGCACATCCATTAAGCGGAGCAGAAAGGCTGACAGCCTCAATAGCATTTTCGTTTATTGATTTCTTAGAGTAGGGTTCCCCGAGGACAGTGGTCAACATTAATTAAAAAGCATCCCAGAAATCTCCAGACCACGGCTGCTTCTGTGTGCGATGGGAGGAGACACTTACCTAGACTCCTCAGTGGGAAATATGTGGCTGAAGAAAATCGAAGTTTTCTGTGGTTCGTGTGCAGGTACTTTAAAGCCTGTACTTTCCAAGTCACTGCTGTCGAAACAGCTCATTGCCCTAGAGAAGCGGTGTTTTATGTGTGCGGTTTGTTACATGAAAGAAAAGAGGCGCCCGAGAGGCCTCTTGCTACATGTAGTAGAGGCATTTGCTGTGTCTAGGGACGGGAGACGCTGTCACTGTTCCAAGAACAGCAAGAAGCTTGGCTGCCATGGGTCTCTCATGTGCCGATGCACTTGAGGGCTGAGGAGATGGCTCAGCCGTTCAGAGCATCAGCCTTGATGCTCTTCCAGAGGAACGGGAGGTGTTCTGCTCTGTGCATCTAACAACTTAAAAGCATCTGCATGCAACAGCAGAGCCAGTGGGGTCTTCCCAGAATAGTGCCAGCACAACACGTCTGAGAGGGTCCTGGGGCATGCTGCCTGGCTCTCCTCTCGACAAAGAGCAGTTATTGAGCCACACACCGCGCTTCCGAGAGCGGGGGGGGGGGGGGGGGTTTAGGAACATAAACACTTTCCCACAAGTTTAACAAGTGACTGTCATGCAAATGTTAAGTGTGGTTTTGAACTGGTGGAACTTTCCTTCTAGGTCGGACCTCGAGGAACCATAAAAGATTATCCGGGCTTCAGCCCATCAGTGGACGCCGAAGCGATTCGGAAAGCAATCAGGGGAATTGGTGAGTGAAGTTTTGCCATTCCTTTATCAGGATGAAAGCAAGACAGGAACGTTCCCGGCTACCAAGGCAGTTGGCCCAACTTGGAGCCTGGATTGGAGGCGTTGTCAGGGTGTCGTACAGTGTGGATTGACCAGGAAGTGAGTTTTAGTGAAGAAAGCTTTTGTAACTTTCGCTTAATCAACACCTACCACTACCCCCACAGCTCCTTCAAATGGTTATCACTGTCATAACCACAAATCATCACACACACAGCACCTGGCCAGTCTTCCTAGGTTTTATTTCACCCCATTACCTGAAGAAAATCACCTCTCTGAATTAGATCTTCCACTCCTGGACTTCGATACCGTAGATATGTGCTCACGTTTTCTGCAGTTCCAGCCGCACACACTGGAGAAGTGGAGCTGTTCATTCTTTCCCCATTTGTTTTTAGCTCTCAACATAACGTTTCTGAGATTTATTCATGTTGATATGTTTAGCTCTAGGTTATTAATTCTAACTGCATAGCGGCCTATTGTATACTACATCATAAACCGGGAATGTTGATGAAACATTCAAATTGCCTATAATTCTTTTCTATTACGGTGTAAAAGTTCTTGGTGAACGTTCCCGCTTAGGCTTCACGGGGCACGCTTTGCTAGTATTCCTGTAGGATGTGACGAGACTTGTGATTTCTGGGTGGAAATTACCAGAATGCTTATTTTTAAATTAACTAGAAATCTTGCCAAATTGTTCTCCAGCATGATTATCACAAACAAGTATTTGTCCTGGGCCTGTAACATGGCTTGGAAAGTCCAGTACTTGTCAGTGTCCTGAGTTTGATCCTCAGGAACTACAGTTAAAGTTATGGCTTCACAAAGCTGACCTCTAACCTCCACATGCACACATACATGCTGTGATGCCCCATCATACACCCAATAATAATAATAATAATAATAATAATAATAATAATAATAAATAGTTGTCCTTCCACAATGCTTGAGACTTTTTCTTGATCCATATTCCATGCTGTGATTAACCTTCCCATTGGCCATGTATAAATTTCTCTGTCTCTCTTCCTGATCTTTAAATTTGATATAGCTAAGCATCGTACGTTTTCTTTTTGTTTCCTCCTTTGGGCATGACTCTTTCACATATTTTAGCTCCTTTTCAGTTGCATCCCCTTCGTGGTCTGCCAGAGAGGTTTTGTAGCTTTGTTGTTACTGATTTCTGGATGTAAACATTTCTAAATAAAATCGCAAGGCACGAAAACATCCTCCTCCTACTCCATGCCCCTCCTTCCTAAGTACCAGGTTTGAGAGTAACAAAATCAAGGTTAGTAGTATTTTTTTTTCTAGGATTCATACCTACTCTACATTTTTTATCGTGAACTCATAAAGCTGTTCTGCATTTTCTCCTAGGCTTTTTTACTTGAACATCAGTCTACCTGGAATTGATATTTATGATGGGCCTTTAGAGATATTTGACTTCATTTTATCTCAAGTGGATATTTAATAGTCAAGAAAAAAAATCTAGCTGTGGAAGCTGTAGTATGTCACACAGTACACCCTTTTGCCTGAACAGCTTTACTTGCAAATGTTCATTGCAATGAGTCATCCGTCTGGTCCTAGGTCTCTGGCTTCTGCCATTCCATCAGGCTAGATTTTCACTGGGACTCCTCTAGGATATCCTTTTATTGACCCATTTCATGGAGGTCCTGCAGCTTTGGTTCTGCAGGGCTGGCCTCTTCATGTGCTCCATCAGTTCATAGATGGAGTGATGTTGGGGTAGACCAACTCAAAGCCCTGGATCAGGGCTGGGTTGGTAGCTGAGCTGGCCAGCCTGCCAGCTCTCCTGCGCTCACACCATCGGGGGCCGACTCTTCAGCACTGCCTGCTGAATTTTTGGGGGTGGAGGGCTTTTTCCCTTTCACTGTGAATTTTAGGACAAGCTGAGTAGTTCTGTAAAATATGCTATTAATATTTTATGTCAGCATTATTTTGTTCTATATAAGACAATTTGTGTTTTTTTTTTCCTAATGAAAATATCTTTCACTTATCTTTTAAATGTTTTGGTTAATATTTTAATATGCTTCTTTTAAAATTTTTATACATTTTAATTAAAATTTAATTACATCACTTTGCCCTTCTCTTTCCTCCCTCCAGCTCCTTCCAGAGCACCCCTCTCTCAAATTGAAAGTCTTTTCTTCCACTCTTAGTGTGTGTGTGTGTGTGTGTGTGTATGTACAAATACAAATATATCCTGCTGAGCTCATTTTTGTTGTTTGTGTGAATACATTTTCACAGCTGAACACTTTGAGCTGGACAGCCAATTAGGGGCCTCATCCCAAGGAGAGGCTGACTGGGGAGTTCTCAGTCATCCTCAGTTAGCTGTAGTTCCTTGGCCAGGGGCGTGACCCTGTGAGATCATCTAATTCACTTATCTTCTTATTGCCTGTACCTACTGGTATTCATAAGATTCGTGTCAAGCTGAGCGAGTTGTATTAAGCTCTGCATCTTGTTGTGGCATTGCTTGTCATTGTCGCTGTGTGTTTGTTTGTTGTAGTTTGGCGTGCAGGCCCACAGCGAGACGCTTTCTTCTGTGAGCACCACCTCCGATAGGCTCTGTCTGCATCCAAGACTCCTGGTGGCATATGCGTTAGGAGTATGTGTGTGCAGTCTCCAAACCATGATGGGAAACTGCCAGGCAGAGTCAGTAGCTACATGTGTTTGGGGTCTGGGTGCACATGATATATGATAAAAAGGATGGGAAATGAGAACAGTGACATAATGCATGAGCCAGTATCGGAGCTAAGGGGCTTACACGACATCCTGAAGGCTGATGAGAGCCGTGAGGATTTTAGCCCAAGGGGTGATATGATCAGATTTTTTTAAAATAAGTTATCGTAGGGCTGGAAGGATGGCTTGGCAATTAAGAGTGCTTGCTGCTCTTCCAGAAGACCTGAATTTCGTTCCCAGCACCCACGTGAGGTGATCTGATGCCCTCTTCTGCCCTCCGTGGATCCGTGCGCACACATTTGCACAAACATGGAAAACCATATAAATTATGTAGGTGTTAAAAATAAGGGTAAAGGAACAGAGGACGTACAGAGAAGAGCTCAGGGCATACAGTGTAGGGGACAGGGAAGGAAGGAAATAGAGAACAGTTCTTAGAAAACTTCTGAGACAAAGAGGCACATGTCTCATCTTGGCTTGGCCCTGAGCTCACTAAGTATGGAAAAATGACCTTGAACTTCTGATTCTCCTCTCCTGGAACAATAGGTGTGAGTTCCCAATCCTGGTTTATGGGCTGCCAGCATGCTGAGCAAGCATCTTCTGAGCTCCAGCCTCACGTCCCAGCCCCAGTTCTCAGGGTTATTATTATTTTTTTTTGATAGCTCTATCCATAGGCCTGTCACTGATGAAGGAACAGAGTGAAAACAAGTCAGAGGTGGCCTGGAGAGGCATGGTCACAGGTGCTCAGCTGTGCACTGACACTAACTGGACTCACAGAGCAAGTAGCCTGCAGTCTAACCCTGCAGACAGTAGGAAAAGACAAGCCAGAAGGCAAGCAGGGCAGCAGCTTTCACTGGGAGGCCAGTGGGCGACCACGCACTCACAGGCCCTTTGCCCTCCACTGCCCCAGGCTGTCCCGTCCAGTCACCCACTTGTAGGTGCATGAGTGATATTATCTCAGCACAGAGGAAGCTAGCCTTGAATCCCAGTTGACCTTCCCATCATTCTGATCATGTATACTCAAGGCCGGCAAGCTACCTCACTGCTTCCTAACACATTACAGTCCGCGTCAGCTGATGAAGTAGACACAGCTTTTGCCACAGCTTTTGTCATAATGCTCTAGCTACCATAAATTCGTGGCATGGACCTTTTACTTAAAAACACATGTCTGTGAAATGCACCCAAGAGTTTGAGTCAGAAACAGATGTCTGTGTTTGTGAGATTTCATATTCCTGTGGTACAGTACCTGTGATCAGTAAGATTGTTTTGGGGTTCAGTAAGATTGTTCCTGAGGGTTCATTCTGTGGTACTTGAATCAATTGATCAGTCTGGGCCTGTAGCAGACTACTTATCTCAGGGCAGACAGAGAAAGAGAGAGAGAGAGTAACCTTTAAAGGAATGTCCCTAATCACCTCCAGCCTCTGGGCCCCATCCCTGAAATGTCTATCAATGTCTGGAATGCCACCAGCAGTTGAGGACCAAGTATCCAACACATATGTGAAGGGGGCACATTTCATATTCAGACTACAACAAAACACATGCTTGGATTTGAGAGATTCATTGTACCCCTTAGAAGCTGTGTGACTTTGACAAATGTGATAAGCTCTGAGGCAGCTTTATCTATCACAGTACAGAAACACTGTACTCCCGGCTCTAACAAGGAGTGAAAAAGGCATCTTATATATAGCTGGTTCTCAGTAAACCTTCGTTTCTGCTTCCCAGAGGATAGAAGACTTGATGCCAGGTAATGGAAGTGAGGGCTCAAGTTACATAAGAGAATCTCTTACCCTTCTGAGGGTGAAGCAGGAAGTTCTTGGTACTCATCTCGAAGAGAAGAGAAGGCCTGAATGTTGTTTTTATTTTGCTGTCCCTGAAACCATCCCAATAAACTTCGTTGTCAACAACAAACAAAACTCCTCAAACACGCAGATTCTAACCCAGCAAGAAGCTGGAAACTAAAAACTAAGATGCTTTACTTTGTCCTCACTTGTTTCGGGCCACCGATCACACTTGTTCGAAACAGATATGGACAATCTTTGGCTGATAAAATAACTTTGGTCTCATATAGGAACCGACGAGAAAACCCTCATCAGCATTCTGACGGAGCGGTCAAATGCGCAGCGGCAGCGGATTGTCAAGCAGTATCAAGAGGCATACAGCCAGGTAGCATCCACGCACACAACGGGCCTTGAAGAAACCGCCGCACTGTGCCCCGGTTCTTCCTCCATGCTCCCCTCACAGATCTTTGGTTTCAGACTGAGTGTGGCAGAAGATGCCCTGTGCATCCCCCAGGAACCAGGACTTTCAGTCCTGGTTTTGCCTTTCACTATCTCAGTGGTTTGGGGCCTCTGTTTCTTGGCCATGGAATGAGGAATGGGGCTTTAGAGCAGTGGTTCTCAACCCATGGGTCATGACCCTTTTGGGGGGGTGGAATGAAAATAATTCTATGGATGGGTCACCACAACATAAGGAACTGTATTAAAGGGGCACACATTAGGAAGGTAGAGGAGCACTGCTTTAGAGCAGAGGTCCCAAGCTATCAGTGAATTCCCTCTCCCCAAGACACTTGCCTGAAAGGGAAACTCATCTTTTCATTTTTGAGACAGGGTCTCATGTAGCACAGACTTGCCTGGAATTCAGAAAGTAGCTGAAGATTATCTTGAACTTTTGATCCTCCTCTGTCTGACTCCCAAGTATTGAAATTATAGCCAGAAGTCAGTAGGCTGGGTTATGTGGTACTAGGGACCAAGCCCAGGTCTTTGTGAGACAGGAATAGAGACATTTTGATGACCTCACATCAGACTGGAAGTGGAGGGTGCTTCTAATTTCCAGCTTGTGTAGAGGTGAAAGATACTATTAAGCATCATGTAACATGAAAAACAGCCTTCCCAACAAAGAACTATCTGGCCAGCGGTCTGAGAAAGGCATCCTTAAATAATGTTGAATTTCTCTTTTAATTTTAAAATAGTTACATATGTATTGGCCCAGTAAACCCACTAAGTGTCAGAAAATAACTATATGACAAGACTGCCACTGACACACAATTTTGTTTGTCATCTGTTTGTTGAATAGATGTCTCTCTGCTGGGCACTGGAAAGTCGCCGGTTGGAGAGTCAGTTCCTCCCTGTGGAGCTAGCCTAGACTCCTGTCAGAAACACAGTGAATAAATAAGTTCAGTCACTTCAAGTGACTGGCAGACACGATCCGACTGGCTCCCTTGATGGGGTGAGGTAGCAATGTCAGCTGGCTGCTGCTGCCTCAGTGGCAGCTAGGACAACTGATGCTGAGTCCTGACCTACTCAATCTGCAGATGATCACATCAGGCAGAGGGGAGAACAAATGCAAACATCCTGGGCAGAAGCCGTCTGGAAGTGTGGGAGGGCTAGAACTCAGAACCCTAGTATAGCAGGGGTTTGGAATTGATGGGACAGAGGGAACAGCTGTTTAATGCTGGAGCTTCTAAAAAAAAAAATAGTTCAGGTGCCACTGTGTGTCTCAGGCTAGCTAAAATGATCATCCCAAAATGACCAGTTCAAAAGAGTAGCTAGAAATGTGTAGGTGGGTATCACCAAGCCAGACTACTGAACATTTTTATTTGTGGATTTTGAGATGAGATTTTGCCATGTTGTCAGTCTGATCTTGAGTTCCTGTGTTCAAATGCACCTCCCATGTTCCTCTCCCCCACTTCAACATCTCTCCACCCAGTGCTGAGACTACAGGTGTCCAGAGATGGGCTGAGGGTCAGCAGTTTCCAACCTGTGGGTCGCAACCCCTTAGGCAAACTTCCATCTCTGAAAATATTTATGTCACAGTTCATAACAGTAGCAAAATTACAGTTATGCAGTAGCCGTGAAAATAATTTCATGGCTTCAGGTCACCGCAATGTGAGGATCTGTGTTGGAGTCACAGCTTTAGGAGGAAGGCTGAGAAGCACTGCTGTCTGTGTTAATGCATAGTCTTGATTTCATTCTAGAATGGGGAGCCATTGGAAATATATAAGCAGGGGAATAATATAGTTCAATCTTTAGTAATAAAAGACTTATCTGGGGGCCTGGAGGTTTATCTTCCTGGTAGAGTACTTGCCTGGCATTTCCAAGGCTCTGTGTTTTATCCCCAGCACAACAAAGAAGATGGAGAGGTTGTTTTGGCTGCTGTTGGTCACGAAGTAAGGGAAGGACGAAGCACAAACCCGGAGCATTCAGAATGCTGACCATAGAGCTGGCTCAGACATCACCCCTGAGGGGGTTCTCCAGGCCCATGGCTTTTAAAACTCCTTTCCCAGACACCCTTTATCTCACACTCAGTGTACTATATGATAACATTAAAATTTATCTTTGGATACTTTCTTATTAGAGTGAACATCATAGGTGCAAGCATTGTATCGCAGCTACCTTTGCATATCTAGTGTTGATCAGGTGCCTTTAAACATGGGTTGAAATGAATGAACAGTCAAGCATTTGGGGGGAAAAAAACTCTCACATACAGGTAGGGGACGTGGTTGGTCCATTGGCCTTTGAGAGCACTGTAAAATGTGGAGGACGAATCAACCAAGGGCAACAACCATTTCTCACTATGTGATGAGCATGAGAAATAAGATTTCCTCGCCATCAGGTTGAGGGCAGATGGTAGCAGAATTTAGCATTTCAAGAGGGGGGAAACCCTGCTGCAGTTAAAGCAGAAACGGACACTTGGCTCCATCTCGTGACCCTACTGTGTACCTGGTGGGCAGTGCTGGTGTTGGTCAGTATCATCAAAACTGCCTGAGAGGCTGCCAGCAGCTCTGACAGGCTTGACCATAAGGCTGTTCCATATTTGAATATTGGAAATAGAAGCCACGTCCCTGCCCATAGGTGGGAGAGACAGAATTCTTTCGTAATGGGTGGAAACAGTGCCAGAGGACACTAGGGTCCTGCTTGGAATGCCCCAGGATCCTTTAAAGAAGACTGTCCACCTGCTGTCTTCCTCTTTCTCCAAAGTCTCCAGTGGGGTTTTTGAGGTGCAAAGCACTCAGGAACAGAACATTTACCTGCAAGACCATCTCCCTTCCTCCCTTACCCAACCTGAGCATCGAGAGCACTCAGGACCTAGGAAATGCACTCATTCTATCCTATTTATCCATTATTATTTTAATTGTGCATATTTGTGGGTGTGGCTTGGTACACATGTACAGTGTGTGATGAGCAGGGTACTTAGAGGAACGGCATGTTAATGTGCAGTCCCAACATCTGGTGCACCTGGAAAGCTTCCTTTGGCCTTTGCAGAGGTCTGCGTAAGGCAGAACACTGTGGAAGCATCATAAAATGAAGTTTAACATTCCCTGGGATATTCTCAGCATCCCTGCTCTTCCCTATGGATGAGCATGCTTTCGTCTGATTTTTATACTGTTTCTCTTTCCCCAGGCGGCTGTTGAAGAAGAGAAAAGAAACACATTTCATGATTTCCTCCTTGGGGTTTTTATTTTAGGAGCTGAAAGATGACTTGAAGGGTGATCTCTCCGGCCACTTTGAACATGTCATGGTGGCTCTTGTGACCGCACCAGCTGTGTTTGATGCAAAGCAGCTGAAGAAATCGATGAAGGTACAAGCCCTAAACAAATTGACGCTCCTCAGATTTCACTGCCATTACAATTAGGGCACTCTTGGGACACTCGATTCAGGCTTGGTGGGCCTGGATGCCATTTTTATTGTGCTTTTTAAACGGTGGTGTGATCTGGGGACTCTGTGTAGCCTGGATGGAACCCAAAGGTCCCAGGCTGCAAGGATGGGCACTTATTTGTCTGTTTGTTTGTTTTGCTATTGTTTTTGTTGGTGGCATTTTGTTTTGTTTTGTTTTTTGACTAAATACACATCTCCGATAGGGGCAGGATGGAAGCTGATGTCTCCATCCATGGCTTCCAATTTATGGCAGACACCTGTTAGATTTTATATATTCCCTTATTTACATTGGGCTGGGCAGATATTTCACCTACGCTGTCTCATGTCTTTTAGCCCCATCTCATGCCATCCATCTTACCCATTCCTATCTTGGCTACCTTCCATCCATAATCCCAAGATAATTACTTGTATTCTTCATCTGGGCCTTTCCATGCCAGTCTTGGAGTCCTTCCTCCTGGCCATATGGTTCCTTCTCCATGCTAACCTATCCTGGCATCCTCCTTCTTCCTCCCTTCCTATCTGTCTATTTCCTTCCTGTGATTCTCCTCTTCCCAAAGCCTAGGAACTTTAGCCACTCCTACCTCCTTCTGCCCTTCCCAGGTACAGGTCTTTTTAATTAACCAATCAGGAATAATGTCTTAGGCAGGTGTACCTGAGCAGCCAGTAATTAGCATCAAAATACAAGCATCAGACCAATCCCCACCATGAGAAGATGTGACTCACCTCCCTAAATCTCCAGTGAGCACTTACACCCGCTCTCCTTATTACCTTCATCACCCAATAGAGCCTGGTCCATGTCTCTCTATGATAAAAACAAAACAAACAACAAACAAAACTCTTTTAGCCAGCATTCCCCAGAGAAATGGAGCTATTAGGCAGAATACATATATTAAGAAATTTGCTGTAAGGAACTGGTTATACATTGTGAGTATGGATGGCATGCCCAGAATCTGCAAGACACGCACATTTGGGAACAGTGATAGTGTAGGAGAGTAGTCCTATGCTGGGCAGAAACAGCCCCGCTCTGGTACCCCCACGTGGGGAGAGCTTAACAGGTGTGAGTCTCATGATACGATTCACCAATGAGTATTAGAAAACGTTCTCTTTGGTCAGGATGAAATCCACAAAAAGGACTCCAAACCCATTATCAAGGACCCTTCAACCTTAGGTCCCCCCATCTTAGCCCCTGGATTCTTCTTGGCTAAAGTTGGCAACCACAGTCAACTAAAAAAAGAGCAATGGATAATAAGGAAGACTTTATAGCCTCTCTATAAGGACACCCCTAGTACTTGCCTGATTATTCTTCATGTATCCCATTGATTAGAATTTAGTTGTGTGAATGGATTCAGAGGCAGGCATCCTGGCCACAACTGAATCTGTTTATAAGTTTCGTTGGTTTCATTTTATCAAGTTCCACTGCAGATAGCTTCACAGGGTCAGTCAGTGACTTTGATGTAAATGAAAGAGGCTTAGAGGTAACTAGGCTCCAAGCCAGCAAGGCCCACGACAGCATCTATGAAAGATTTGAAAACCTCTGTGTATGAAAAGGCTGGGGCCTGCTGACCAATCCTGCCTAGAGGTGCAAGGATGAATGCATTCAAAATTGCTATGGAGACTCTTCTAAAGAGAGTGCTACATCAGCTTGCTGGGCTAATCTTATTAGCCCATTATTTCTGACCTTTAATGATGGCCTTTTCCCTTAAACTCTTCCTTTCTAGAATTATTTGACCTATGTTCGCACCAGAGAAGGGCACTTTCTTGAAAAACCTGATGTCGGTTTACTCCAGCTGGCTTGGTGTTTTATTTCTAAACTGCATGAAAAATCAGGAAACTAGTGTGGAGCAAAATGAGAGCTTACGTTGATTTACTCCAAGATGTTCTTTCATCTGTACAAAATAAGACATTAAGACTGAAGAGCATGAAATTAATTTTCTTAAGTGCTCTAAAAAATAAGATTTCTTTGTCTTTGTTAGGGCACTGGCACAGATGAAGATGCCCTGATTGAAGTCTTGGCAACCAGGACAAGCCGGCAGATGAAGGAGATCTCGCAGGCCTATTATACAGGTACCCTTGTTTTCTTCCAGCTTTTACTACTGATCAAAAAGTACGTGAGCCAAGCTGCTTCTCCTAACTTCTTCCCTATCACAAGCATCTTGAGAAGGCAAGATCCAGAGAAAGAAAGATGCAATCTTAATTGGACTGTGCATTTTTCGGGAAAGTTTAGAATGTCACCTGCCACACAGCACTCCTGTTAACACCTTGCATTTATAGCAGCACCGCCTCCGAAGACACTGTCCTCAGCAATCAGTTAACTGAATCAACCATTTTCATCAACTCTAAGAGTCTCAAATCACTGTATGCTTCTGCTGTAAGTTAAAAACCATTCAGACTCAGATTTTGGATATGGGAAATTTGGCAAGCCATGTAGAGGAAGTGTTGAATATTTAGGCTTGATATGACGTCCCCGAAAGTCTGTTAGCTGGGTAAAAATTAGAAAGTCACCACCATGTAATTCAGACTCTGCTCAGGGGTGAAACAATTGCACAGGTGAACCTCAGTCACAAGCTCAGACACTCCCAGGCCACACATACCTCTAACCAACTGCCTACAAATCCAGGGTTCTCAACTGACTTCTAAGGTTTGGTAGCTCACTAGAAGGCTCACAGAAGTCAGTATCCCCCAAGATGGTTTTTGTTATACAGGAAGTAAATGGTGGGGCACAAGACACATGGAGAAAGACCTGAGAGGCTCCAATATGGAGTTTCTACCCTGCTGGATGAGTAATCATCACTGGGCATGCTCACTTGAACGTTGGTAGTCATTGTTTTTTTTTCAGGGTTTGTTCCTCAGATGGGATGGATTGAGTTGTTTCCGCTGTGACTGAGCTCAGCCCTGAGCGAGTCCTCAGAGGTTGGGATGACTCCGTCACGTGACTCAAAGCTTCACCTTCTAATCGTAGAACCGCTCTTCCTAATCTTACTGCTTTCTATCCATGGTCATCCTGTTAGTAAAACTCAACAGAATACCATGAATAAGAGACACAGTTAAGAGAGTCCACAGATTTGTCCCAAGAATGAAGGACCAAACAGCAACACAATTCTGTATTCCACAACAGCACACACAATTCCCTAAGTACATCCAGGATGCCATGTTTTCTAAACTTGCGTTTCTAGAAGGCCCACTTTTTCTGTAAACGCCTACTGAAAGGGGAATGCTGGGGCCCAGAGGGCAATTAGAAAGGTTATTTTGAAAAATTCTCATTAAGGGGAAGATGCCTAAAGAACAGGTGATTAATCTGTTACTGGTATGCTAACCAGTCAGAAAAACACTAACAGTGCTAGGCATTTTAACAGAGAGTGTTTAATAGAGATAACTACATCAGTACTTTTAGAAAATGGGGGCAAATGGCGGAAACGGAAGACGGAGGGTAATACACCAAATAAACGCTTCCCAAGTTAAGGGCTCCACGGCACAGAAGTTGGACTTACCTGAAACTGCACATTCGGGAGGAGGAAAACACCTGTCAGGTGCTGGTACCCCAGGGACTCAGAAGAGATGCTTAAGGAAGGGGTCAGGTTGCGAGGAAGAGGATTCCGCCTGCCTGGCCCTGGTGCTGCTGTGGTGCTGCAGGTAGCTGCAGAAGCCATGGCTGCCCCTCAGGGTGGGACTTACAGCAGAGGCAGGTGGGCACTCATGAACGTAATAAAGGGTATGAAGTCACTGTGGTGCCCCGTAGAACTCCACTATGATGGGAACTGGTGACCCATGCGTAAGAATCTATCAAGGCAGGTCATCAACTTGGCCTTCCTAAAAGCAACAAGCCGTCCCGTTATTTACGCAGTGACACAATAGTCTAAATAAACAGTTAAGAGCTAGGCTTTCCCCGGGACTCTGAAGTTACTGGTGTATGGAAGACTGCTAGTTCAGGCTCAGTCCTCCTGTAACGCCGTCCTTCTCCTTTTACCCTGGTATGTTTTAAAATGTACGAGGCGCTTGTCGACTGTATTGTAATCATTTTTTGCCTGTTTCCTTTTGACTATAATGATTGGTATCTATTGGTTGTACATCTTAATGAGGTTCATTGTAGTGTTTTTATACATTCGTGTATTGGGCAGTAATCATGTCCACCCTTCCCTCTACTATCTTCATGTTCATTTTTTAATGGTCCAACTTCCTGCAAAATATGTGGTGAAGAGGGAAGTCAGGGGAGACTGCTTCACATGAACACTTAGTCTTACCTAGGTAATTCTAAAATGAAAAAATACTTTTGACTTGTTATTAGATTAAAAATCCTCTTCTAAAATAGTAGGGCAACAATATTAAGACTGGCAGGCAAAAATTAATGCCAATAACATAATAAGATCAATAACAAAGCTCTAGTAGCTTTTATCTGTATGAATTTCTTTGAAAAAGATATATTTCATTAAATTTTGCTGGGGAAAATTTTTTTGCTGTTCCGTAATCTATCACTTTCTGTAATTGTCTTCTACTGATTCAAAGATGATTCGTGTGGAAAGTTTATTTGGTGTTATTGAAAGCGGCGTAGATGGGATTCATATTGCCACCTGGTGTCACCTCCATCCAGATATGTATTAGCCTCAAGGGAGTCACTATTCCCCAGGGGCAGAGCAGACATTTTAAATTGCAGGCAGGCCAGGCAGTGCTGCTCAGTGGTAGTGTCTTGCCTAACAAGACACTCCAAAATAATAAGAGCACAAATCAAAGCGGGAGCACGGGACCCAGGCTCTGCCCCAGCACCCACATGGAGGATCACAACTATGTGACGTCAGGTCCAGGGAGGCCTGACCCCTACTGCGACTTCTGTGAACACTAGGCATTTACTCAAAGTACATTTACTTGCACGCAGGCAAAACGCTCACACACATAAAAATAAATAAATAAATAAATAAATCTTTAAAAAAAAAAAGAATTATGAAAGTAGAAGTGGGCACAGTTAGCCACTTGCCATGCAAAGGGGTCTACAACTAGTATATAAGAAAACATATAAACACAAAGCTGGCATTGGCTAAGCAAAAATAGTATCCGAGAGGTGGCTTTCTTATTTCTTGAGCAATATTAAATAATATAATCTAGGAGTATTTCTTAAGATGAAGGTTAGATTCAATAAAACGCAACAATGGCAGTGGCTTATGCATGGTCCGTGTTTAATTCTAGGTGTTAAATGTAGAGGTTGGGAGATTGACAGTTTTTAGACTGGTATGATAGCTTCCCAAAGCTATCAACTATCAAAGCTTCCAACTCAGCTCCCACCCTTCATAGTGATGGATAGCCGCCTAAGCCTCGGGCCTCCATCCACATAGAAGCAGAATCAAAGAAGGACAGGGCAACGGTGACTATGGATCATCCTTCTGAGTAGATTTCCCAGCAATATCATTCATGCCTGCCCAAGCGTGATCAAGAACTTAGTAAAATGGGCTGTAGCTAGCTCAGAAGACACTGAAAACACAGCCCCGGGCTGCTTGAACTACCTCTGATGAAGGTTAGGATTCTGTCTGTATGAAGGAAGAATAAATGTGAAAACCTGAAGGCTAACTAGCAGATTCCTGCCCTGGGTCTTCTTCAGAGCCACCGTCAGGAGGAATGAAGCATACACAGTTCGACCCAGAACCACGGTTCGTCCTATTGTTTGCCTCTCACAACACACACAGCAACACACCACGCTAGCAGAGCCTCAGAAAGTCAGGGAAAGGATACCAGGTCCCCATGCTCTGCTCTGTAGTCCTCTGTTCCAGCTCCTCATCATTTAATCTCATCCTCATTTGGTTTCAGCATATAAGAAGAGTCTCGGAGATGCCATTAGTTCTGAAACGTCTGGAGACTTCCGGAAAGCTCTGCTGACATTGGCAGATGTAAGGTTTTATTTATTATCTTCCCCACCCCGTAAGCCACATGCTCAGAGATTGTTTTGGGGGAGTTAACAAAACCTAGGGCAGTGAGATTTTCATTTTCCTGTGGAGTGATTTGTTCACATCACATTTCAATTGCCACCATCAATAAAACATTTAACCAAGATCACAAAAGCGTACATGGTGATGTAATCACAACTGAAAGGCTTGGTTAGGTCAGACCAGTCTATAGATGAGAAGTGTTTCCAGTGAGATTCAGTGTGCTGTTCCGATATACCGCCCACATAAACTCAGAATTGTTCATTTTCGGCGTGTTTGCATCTTTAGAACATATAGATTTCTTCTGGGTTCCAAAGAATACTTGTTTTGTTTAAATTAAGCGAGAAAAAGACATAAAAGACTATCCCAAAAGCAGAGCAGTAAATCCAGGGAAAAAGTTTTCTGCTTCAGGACTTTGTTCCCTGTTACCTTGGGAAAGACATTATGTAAGCAAATGAGGCCATTGCTTGCTTTCCCTGGAAGGTTTATGATTTCAGTCATAAAGTCAGGAGACCTG
Organism: Psammomys obesus; assembly: GCF_907164565.1. Classification (NCBI taxonomy): domain Eukaryota; kingdom Metazoa; phylum Chordata; class Mammalia; order Rodentia; family Muridae; genus Psammomys; species Psammomys obesus. The sequence goes on along the minus strand of NW_026596155.1, from coordinate 7,461,631 downwards.
GCCGGTGCTACAGCAGATAAAGGCACTTGCCAATAAATCTGGCAACCAGGGTCCAATCCCTGGAACCCACAGAAAAATGGATAGAAAGAGCCACCACCACGAAGACATCCTCTGCCCTCCACACTTGCACTGTGATGCTCCTATCTACACACATAGGTTACAGTTATTGTTATATAACTGTGTTTGTTTCTCTTAGTTTCACTCTTAACCTGGCTATCATATACATAATTGAGACTCTTTTATATTTGTTTAATAATAAGCTTTACAACACAATAACTGAGCACTTTAACTCTGTTCTTTACCCTCTGTGTTATTTTGGCTTCCTCCCAGCATGCATCACAGGAATACTTGCACCTTGTAGCTTTCCTTGCTAAGCTCTGTCTCCTAGACCTTCTTGGACATCTGCTTGTGGCTGACTGACTCCCCTGACTGAATCCCCTACTTCCTATCCTCTACTGCTCCTCTCCTTGCTTGCAGGAAGTCCAGGCCCATTCTCTCCCTTGCTCAGTGATTGGCTGTAAGATGCTTTATTGACATATCAGGGAACCATGGGGGAGCAGAGTTTAAACAAGGTTAAGACAGGAGACTCTCAGAACAAGGCTTGCAACCAGATAGGAGGATATAGAAATCAGCATTTGAATTACACAATAACCCTATGCCTACACACATACTACTAATATTAATAAATAACATGTTTTGGTTTTTTTAAAAGATGCTTAACTCAGGGCTGGGGAAACGGCTTAACAGTTACGAGTACCACCTGTTCTTCAGAGGACCAGGGTTGGAGTCTCATAATCAGATACTGGCTCACAATCACCAGTAACTCCAGTCTTGGGGATCCTGCTCCCTCTTCAGGCACGTGTGTGTGGGCACCAGGCACGCATGAGGTACACATACACACATGCGGGCTAAACGCCCACACACTTAGAGAGCAAGATGGTAAAGTCAAGGATGAGACATGTTAGCAGGCTTATATAGATGTGATTAAAGCTCCATCTCACTGCTGTCTTACACTGGTTTGCACAGCCCCTGATGTGTGAGGAAATCCCAAGTGGCTCAGCATGACGCCTGAAGCAGCACCTGCAGAGATGAGGCGTTTTACCACCTGGAAATAGTTCATCCTTATTATAGCTTCCGGTGCTTTAACTGCTGAAAACCTCAGGAAGGCAGGATCTGTAAACCCCAGTGTATGAGGGGAACGGCAGACATGGCCTCAGTGGCGTTCGTCCAAGTGCACATCCAGTCTATGCGTGGTTGACTTGGGCTCACCCACAGGAAGCAGGAAGATTAGGGCTCCAAGGCTGGTTTCGGATCAAATGGAACTGGACCCTCGTGCCACCTAATGGCTCTCTGTGCCTGAACAAGTTACTTTAAGCTTTCAGGAGTTTCTGTTCATACATGTGAGATAGATATTAAGCCCTTTGTGGTATTGAGAGGATTAGAAGAGGGTAGGCGAGGTGCTGGCCACACAGAAAGGCATCAGTGTGTTTGGGTTTACTAAAATGTTCCATGGATTTGCACAAATCTATGAATGTGCCTACCGTTATAGCATCATGCAGAATAGGTCCACTTCTCCAGGAAGCCTGTCTTCTGCCTATTTATACTGCCCTTTTCCTCTCCCAGAGGCCACCCTGATTTTTCTGCTTCGAGTTTGCGTCTTGTACAGTGTCCAGTAGTTGAAGTCACCCTCTGTGCAGCCTTTCAGACTGACTTCCAGCACTTAGCCATCCGCTGTTGTGTGCGGTGTGACGGACCTATGAGAGCTGGGCTTTAGGTTTTTGAATGAGCGAGTCTCTTAAGTATACAGCAGGCAAACGTAAAGAATAAGCAAAAGTAGCAGCAGAAGGATAGAAAAACATCATCAAATTGGACAGTCACAGCCCTCCAGCAGAAACTGGAGTGTCCCAATTGAGAGAGCAACAAAAGGTAACCATATCAAACCGGCGGTTTACAAAGATCCAGCAGAGGTCAAATGGGGAAACCCCTTGCAAAAGTCAACCCAAGCTCTGAAAGGAGAGTCCTGGGTGGAGCTTAGTGTCTCTATGATGGGGATTCCAATGAGCAGCGAACAGAGCGTCATCAAAGAAGCACTTGTAACCATCCAGTAGAAATGCCTGGAACGCCCTGCTCAGTCATGCTAGAAAAAGTAACAGCCAGCTCGGACTATCCTCTGTACCATGAGCTTTGCCTTCTCTTTCTCTCCGTAGACACTGCAGTATTATGGGAGAAGCAATAGTCACCTTAGATGGAGAGAATTTGCTTCTCAGCTGTTCTCCAGGGCAAGATGTTTTAACACTCCAGCTGCTTGCTGTTTTTCCCTCTCCCCATTACAGTTTCAGGGGCCCAGCCTGACCCAGGGCCATTTGGAGGACATATGTCATAAACATGCTTGAGCCTGAATTTGGAGGGTCGGTTCTGTTTCCAGAGCCAACTCCTCAGTGATCTCAAAAAGCTTATGTCATGTTTACCAATATAATGAGTATTACATATGCCCATTATATGCAAGATTTCTCCTGTAAGATTAACTGGCCAACTTGTGCCTATTTTTACTGAATAATATTTTGTTGTATAAACTGTTTATCAGTTGAAGGGCATCTTGGTTGCCTCCAAGCTTTGTCATTTATAAATAAAACATCAGCTAGATATTTATGTGCAAGTTTTTGTGCAGACGTGTGTCCATTTTGCTTAGATAAATGTCAGGGAGCATTACTGTTGGATGATACTGTAAGAATGTACCTAGCAATGTAAGAGGCTACTGGACTGTCTCTCAAGGTGCATGTTGCCACTAGCGATGAAAGTGGAGTTGTTTGTGATCTTTTCCAGTATTTGGTGTTATCGGTGCTTCTGAGTTTAATCATACTAACAGATCCTGCTTCAATTTACAGGGACAGGATGAAAGCATCTTTCTATAAGTTTTCTTGCTATGTCTACATCTTTGGTGAGGTGTCTCCTTGGGTCTTTTACTCTATTAAAGTTGGGTTGTTTATTATCTTCTTACTGAGCCTCAAAAGGTCTTTACATTTTTTGATTATTTGTCTTCTATCGGGTATGTTTTGTAAATATTCTCTGTCTGTGCCTTGTCTTTTCATCCTATCACTGTTGAGTTTCCAGAGGAGGCTGAGGCCCTAGATTGTGTGCTCTGCTGCACTGACTGACTAGTCAATGGCAGAGACAGACCTAGAGGCAAGAGGGGCTACCTGCTCTGCATTGGGGAATCTACCAAGATGCACTTCTGGATGGAGCACTGTATCCTTAAAGGACTGATCATGTTCTTATCATCTCCACTGTTTTAGGGTAGAAGAGATGAAAGTCTAAAAGTGGATGAACAACTGGCCAAAAAAGACGCCCAGGTCAGTAACAGCCAGAGAGCATCTCTTTTACTCTGCCCCACCCCCAACACTCTGCAAAAGATGGCTCTACCCAGGTCTGTCCTCTCCTGTCCTATCTGAGGCAAAGCCAGGAGACAAGGATCACCCAGCCCAGCCTCTGCCTGCCTGCCTGCGGAAACTCCCACCCTTCCCAGCCCATCCCCTCAACTAGAGAAAGAACTGCATTTGTGATGACACGCAGGGCTTCTACCATTTGCCAACAGATCCTCTACAATGCTGGTGAGAACAAATGGGGCACGGATGAAGACAAGTTCACCGAAATCCTGTGTCTACGGAGCTTTCCTCAGCTGAAACTAAGTACGACTCAAGTGTTCTCGGCTCTATGTTGCTTTTGCAAACGTCTTTGCAGCTTATGTAGAAACAGCTCAGGAAACCACATGGGGAAGTTGCATCTTGCGTCAGGGCAGCACTAGCCTTCTCTTCCGATTTGCCCTGACGGCTGAATAGACCTCCTACCCTGTGAGTAGCAATAGGTGAGAATGGAGCAGACAGCAATCCCACGGAGAGCAGGAGCTGGCTACCATGCTTGTACCCTTCTCCCCCCACCCCCTCGTTCCGCTCTGGAAATAGCCAGGCATTGAGAAACAGTTTCATTGACTGATGGGTGGTGATGGACAGTAGCTTCTTTTTGATATGAAGGGAAATGGGAGGGTGGGAAGCTCTTCTTCTCAGACCGGTGACTGACTGAGTCCCACCCAGTCTCTCACTCATGTGCCTCCCCAAGCTGTTCTGGAAACACCCAGAGCTCCATTTAGCATGACCATATTCTGACAGAGGCTGCCAGGTGCCAGTTTACAAAACAGCTGCAGGGCGGAACTAACCTCATGCTGAGCTGAGGAAACAGAAGGGCATTGCCCTGACTTTTAGTTTTGAAATTGCACTTCTTTAACTCTGACAGTGATTTTTGTGAAATGATAGCGCAATCTTGTAGCAGGTTTTACTAAGATTTCTGTTTGAAAACAGAGGTAGGATGATCCCTGTATATCTTTGCAAACTTTCTTATTTTCAAAATACGTTGGATGACCAGTGCCTTTAATCCTAACAAAGGCAGGAGGGTATCTGCAAGTTCTAGGCCAGCTAGGGCTACATATATGAGACTCCATCTCAAAACAAAACAAAAAGCAGCAACAAAAATCTTTTTGGAAAAAAAATGTACTTGGTTTATGAAATCTTCTTGTTCACATGAGGACATATGCATGGGTTTTACTTAAGGCAAATACGGATCAAGATGTATGGATGCCTTCTGGTAGGTGGGACGTGAGCCATCCTCCCTTAGACAATGGTACCCTCTGCACAAGAAAATCCAAACCCTCCTAGATGGGTGAAGGCACTTACCATCAAGCCTGACTACCTGAGTTTGGTTTTTGGCATCAATGTAGTAAGAGGAAAAAACTCCTTAAGTTGTCCTCTGACCTCCATGCATGTACACACGCATGTACACACGCACACCATAAAATTAGTATTAAAAATGTTTTAAGAAATCTTTCTAATTAGCGTTCTGCAGCAGGTAAAAGGCATCTGAGGACCGACCACAGCATCGCACCCAAGCACTGCCGTAATTCTAAAATAAATGAGTTGTTTGCCACAGAACGATTCAAGCACTTCCGACTGCTTTGAGCTGGGATGGGGAAGGGAGATCACTGAAGAAATGGCCTAAGGAGTTCAGCCTTCATTGTGCTCAACTTTTGATGGCTGAGGTTCCGAGCTTGCTCGTTGATCTGCTACATCTTACAGTTTTAAATGTGAAATATATTCAAGTGTGGCCTTCTGGGAGGCTTTAAATATTTTTATGGTGCTATTTTTTATTTTTATTTTTTTTTAGCATTTGATGAGTACAGAAATATTAGCCAGAAGGACATTGAGGACAGCATTAAAGGAGAATTATCTGGGCATTTTGAAGAGCTGCTGCTAGCCATAGGTAAGACCTTGAGTGTTAATAAATGAACCAATTTGTACTTCTTCGAAGTCCATGTCAAGGTGAGCTAACTATAAGAATCCTGACTGACCTATCTACAGCACCCAGCAGTCCATGGTACAAACAGTTGTCTCAACAAATATTTTGAAATAATACATGGAGACGTTATCTACTTTTAAATCTGTATTTGGCTTGTCATCGTGTTTAGATTATGCCCTCTTTGAGACTTGAAATATTACACTCTACTGGCATTTTTATTGAGCCTTGTCGAAACTGAGTCCTAATCAGTTTGGTATTCTACTTAGTTTGGTTATCTGGGAGATGTCAGTGGCCTACTGAATTGAAGCCAAGGTCAGAGCTGTAGATCTCTTTCTCTGATTGAGTGATCAGGTGGGATTCAGGCTGAATCCATTTCCATATAGACACATAATTATGAGTGGTCAGTAAAGCTGTTATACAAGCAATGAGGTCTCACAGTTTATCTTCCTAGGCACTAAGAGAATACCTCAAGGGAGAGGTGAGATCAAAGGATGAGGCACTCAAAAATAAGACTATCTTTTTAGTGAAGATTTTAAAAAGTGTTAACCTCTCTCCCTCTCTCTCTCTCTCTCTCTCTCTCTGTGTGTGTGTGTGTGTGTGTGTGTGTGTGTGAGAGAGAGAGAGAGAGAGAGAGAGAGAGAGAGAGAGAAGATATAGGTTCCTTCTCATTAGGGACACACTAGAGCTGACTTGAGAACACCTTGTCACCTCACTAGTAGGAAGTCATTTCTAATATCCACTATAATAATTCCTAGCATCTTTGGTAAGGTCCCCATAGCTGATCCCTACCGGTAACTTCTCCTTCCTGTTACCCAAGATTCATCTTCCAAATGCTAATTCCCTAATTAGTAACTCCTAGTTATGGTGCCTTAACTTTTATTTTTAAGCAATTTCTATGTGCTGGGCACTGTGCTCAACTCTTCACGAATGTCATCTCATCTAAACCTTTGGCAATCCTTCAAAGCAGGTTCATTCCCTTGGTCGATCTCACTAGGCTATACATCCTAATGCAGTCATTCTAAAGGAAAATCCGTCTGTGCAGGGATTTGGTTTTAAACTGATATTCAGTGCCCTTTTAATGTATTGAGTTATTGGTAGCCAAAGCTATTCATTGGTAGCCAAAGACAACAAAGACTGAGTTGTGTTAAACCCCAGGGAATTATCACAAGAAGATGAGGTGTATATAGTGTGTCAGAGACGTGGAGAGGAGTCAGACACATGGGAGTGTCTTTGGCACATAATTTTATTTCCCCCATGGCTGAAGATAAATTCCATTCTGAAGTTCTATGTAAATCGGACATCACGGGGCTTGGAAATCTAGGACTAGTAGCTTTTCACTCAGACTAAGTAAAAGTCAGGAGTGATATTGACTCCATTTCTATTAAGTAAAACTAATCATTATTTTCCTTTTTTTTTAATTAAACAATGAACAGTTCATTGTGCAAGGAACACCCCGGCTTTTTTGGCAAAAAGACTTCATCAGGCTTTAAAGGTTGGTCTGGAATTTTCATCTTGTACTCAATAGAAAGCATCCCTCGTGGAGAATAAAAAAGACTGTTTAATATTGATGAGATGTCATATTTCTTTTCCACTTCAGTGAGTCTCTTTCTGAAGCTAATTTTTCTACTAATTTGTCTCAAAGTATAATAATAAGTGTGCCAGCCAAGGTAGAGGGAGCTGGTAAAGTGTTGGCTAAATCAGTTCCCTCACTCCATGTGTGTAGGGAGCAGAACTTGTGGAATGCCAGACTTCAGACAGCCCTGGAGATAGGTGACTTCTCAAGCAGCCTTACTCCAAACAAACCCAGCCGAGTCAGCATCCTCTGCAGGATACTGGTGATTCATGCTCTTCTCATGCCTTTATTCCCTACAAGAGGAAATGCTTCCTCACTTCCTTAGTGGGCATTTCCTGTGGCTGTAAAAGTAAGGTCCTACTGAACATCTCATTCCCCTCACCCCACCCCACCCCAGTCCTGACTGCTGTGTTCGGTGATCTCATAGGTTGTACTACCAGAACTGGCTTTGCTCAGCTCCGAAAATTGAACTCTGCCTCCAAAGCCTTGTTCCTTCTGCATTGGCTGCCTCTACTCCTTGTCATTCCCTGGTTGCCAAAGCTGTTTGTGTTTGTCTTCTCTATCTGTTGTCTTCCTCCACCAGAGATATGGCTGGCTTTTTCTCATCTTTTCAGGTCTCAGCTCAAATGTCTCCTCTTGATGTAACCCTGGAATCACTCCTGCTTACTCACTGGGCCAAGGTCACCTGATATGGCCATGTGGAATCGAATCAGGCCAGTTGAAGGGTTCACAGCAAGACTTAGGCAATCAGACCTTTATGAGAAACCGAATATAATTTAATTGCCAGGATCAATACAGTTGTAGTTTGCAAGCTACACAGGGTACACAAGATTAACGTCTAAGACCTATTGGTCTGTCAAGTTTCCATGCTTTCTTGACTTCCAAAGGAGCATACAGAGAAGCACAAACAGCCCAAATCCTTCACTGCCTGAGGGAGTGTGTCTGTCTCTCAGGAACTGGAAGGCACATTGTGCCCCAGGAGCCATGGACTCTACCCTGAAAACCCTATGACATGCCTCTCAAGGCAACTAGGCCAACTCAGTGGTTCCCTGTACAACCCTCCCTCAATCATATGGTCAACTCGCTCTCTTTCAATTACCCTTCATTCTAGTCCCCTGTGTTTTCCTCATCCTTATTAATAGTTATTAAATAATTAAATAGTTTGCTATCGCGATCCAATAGAAAATAAACTTCACGGGGAAGAATCTGTTCACTGCTGTGTGCATGACACAGAGAGGAATGCCTGGAACACCATATATGTTCAACTGGCATTTGTTGGGTACATCATTGCTCAGCTAACAGCTACCTTGAAATATTTCACTCTCTTTTCCCATTGTTCCAAAGGTACGTCTTATTCTGACATTCCATCTGCAAACATCTCACATAGCTTCCCATTTTCTGTTTCTGTGGCCATTCCTCCAGCTGTATCCTTGACCGTCTCTTTGCTCTATTGCTGCAGTCACATCTGGGTGGGTCTCAGATGCCCTCCTCTTACTCCCTCGCCCACATTCTGTTCCTCCCCTGAAGTCTGGACTTCATACTGCAAACGGATGGTCTTTGAAAACAACCACAATTAAGATCTAGTTATAGCATTCTTAGTTTTAAAATATTATGACAGATCTACTTGTGGAATACAGTTAGACTTTTAATTCATGGTTGGCAAGGTCTAGGTTTTCCAGATGCATCATTTGCCATTGTTTGTTATTTACATATCCTTAGATATGGCATTTTTTTCTTGTCCTAAACTTTCATACACTTCCTACACACATACACCACACACACACACACACACACACACACACACAAAGAGAGAGAGAGAATCCTTTACTAGATCATTCTTCACTTTTTATACAAGCCTCCTTCCTTGATGCATATATTATGTCTGCCTTGATCTTTCTGCTCCAGTCTCTCCAGTGCTCCACAAACCCCTAGCTGATTAGTTAAGCTTCAGCATATATGTAACTCTCTTGGGCAGACCGTTCCTAATCTTTAGTTTTTTCCACGGTCTGCTAAAACTCACCCCTGTTGAACCCAATATCTCCCAGCTGTCAGACTAATTTTAAATAATTCTTTATTTAATACTCTTATTAGTTCATTGAGAATTTTGTACATCTTTTGATCATAATCACCCTTTCACTCACAGCTCTTCTCAGTTCCACTCCTCTTTCCACCCAACTTTGTATCTTTTTTTTTTTAACCTATCAAGGTAAAAATATTTGAGGCACCCAAATATTCTTGCATGTATAGCCTTCTCCTGAAGCATGAGTGGCTTATCACAGGCTGCAGTTTTAGAAAACAACAACAACAACAACAACAACTGACCTTTCCTCTCCCAGAAGCTAATGATTGCCAATAGTTTCAAACCCCTCCATGCTAGGACTTGATGTCAGACTAATTTTCAATGGTTTGTTTTCTAGCCTGTATTCTTTATAGACTTGGAGGCTCATTAGAGATTTCTCTTCTTCATAGCTTGGTGATGGCTCATTACAGGGGCTCAGCACATATTTCTTTAATAATTGAATGGTGGAGTTTGGTGCTAAATGAATGAAGATGAATTTCTGTGGTTGAATACTTTGTGCACTATAATCTGTCTTTTATAACTGACTATGTGAATGTCATTGAGTGACTGGTAAGATTTTCACGGCCTTTTCCTCCCAGGGTGCTGGAACCGATGAATTCACCCTGAACAGAATAATGGTTTCCAGATCAGAGATTGACCTTTTGGACATCCGACATGAGTTCAAGAAGCATTATGGCTACTCTCTATACTCAGCAATTCAAGTAAGTCTCCTCTGGAAATAACAAGGCATAGTTTTTCTTTCTCTGCTCACTATCTTTCTTTCATAGTTCTTAAAACATAGATCCAACTTAAGTTTCTCTCTTCTTGTTATTGTGCTTTCTGAGTTTAAAACAGTTATACCAAAACATCCTTTGACAGTGGGAACCGAGGACTAAAGAGATGGCTTAGTAGTTAAGAGCACTCATTGTTCTTGCAGAGGACCTGGGTTCAGTTCCCAGCACCCCCATAGTAGCTCACAACCACCTGCAATTCCAGTTCAAGAGGATTTCACACCTTTTTGGGCCTCTGTGGATACTTCATGCACATTGTGCACAAACTTTTGTAGGAAAAGTACCCGTACACATAGAATTAGAAAGAAATAAATCTAAAAAAAAAAAAAAAAATGGTGACTGTTTTCCGTCTCTTAAACACTAAGAATATAATAGTGACTCATCTTTTTAAAGGCTTATGGCTCATAAAATTTTATTTTGAAAAATCCATGAGTATCCTGGTTGTTTATTGTTCATGTTGCAGTGCTTTTTAAAAATGCTAAAATATCAGCATTTGTGGCAAAGTAAGAAAAGAAAAGTACATATTTTAAATTTTCCTTTGTTGAGCCGGAAATGTAGATCAGTAATAAACATTTATCTATATGTGCAAGGCCGTAAGTTTGACCCCTACTGCAGCAATGACAAATTAACAACAATAACTAATAATAATAAGTCCTCTGTTGTACACACACACACACAAAAAAGGTAGATTCTGTATCTTCAGTTATTTTCATTGTAGTATGAGGAAGGCATCTCATTTTTCAGTAGCTGTACATCATTCTGTTTTTATACCAATAACGTCAACAGATGTTTACGGTTCCCAGCTATTCAAATAATACTACACTGTACATACTCATTTTCATGAGGTACAAGTGTTGGGGGAGACGGGTAAATGGCTGAGACAGTTAAAAGATATTTTCAAAAATTTAATAGATATGATCATGTGTCCCCCATTTCCTTGTTTTCATCAGAACCTCAGAATAGAGTGTTGTTTTTTACTCATATATGTATTTTTAATTGTTACAGTCCAACAGGTGAGGGTTATAACTGAATGTATTTTCGCATTTTAAAGGCCGTTTTTATTTCTTTTTGCTGTGCTGTCTCTTTCTGTGTTTTGGGCTTCTTCTTCTTTTGGGTTTCTATTACTTTTTGCTAACTTCTAAGACCTCCTTTAACATAAAGCAGATTAGCCTTTTTCTTTTTTATTTCATTTTAAACATTTTCCATTACTTTTTGCCTCAGCTGAAAGAATTTTTCCAAATAGAACTTTCATTTGATATGTAACTGAATTTATGAATCGTTATAGTTTCTGGTTTTTTAAAAATTTTCCCATTGTTTCTGTCATTCTGGATGAGAATATTTCTAAATGCTCAGTATTTCTTCCTGTCTATTTAAAGAGTGGACCCACAATCACTGTTCTCAAGTCTCAGTATACACACATATATTTATATAATAAATTAAGAATTATTAAGGAAGCAAGACTGATTAAATTTAAATAATTGCTTAGAACACAAAGCTTCCATACTGTAAAAACTCTGGGTTCAAAGTCATATGTGAATGGCTAAAATACCAGCTAGCTAATAAATGCTAAGGAACTGGCCCTGGCTCTTCCTAGCAATATTCTGATGATTCTACTTTTTGTTTCATTTTATTTTGCTTCGTTCTGTTTTGCCTTAGCCTCAAAATGACACACAGAAGTCTCTGATAATTAAGAGAATTAATCCAGACTGGTTCCCTGAATCAGTATGGTCACAGAGGCTGAGACTACCCAACCATTCCGGTCACGCAGTGTAGAATCTGGGGCTGGCTCCACGAGGGCTTCCCGGGCCATGTGACTTATTTACCTCTGGGTTTTTTGATACTTTACAAACTTCATCAGGAAAATGAGCTTTGGAGACCCAGACTGGTACCTGCTAAGAACCAGTGCCCAAAGGAGCTAGGACAAACAGATAAGCAGCCGGAAGCCCTGCAGGAAGAACTGGGAGTCCTGGTCCAGTTCCAGGATTGTTGTATACAGATCCTGATTCTTGGCAGCTCTTACACCTCCTGCCCCTAAGACTCCAAAGCCCTGGTCCCTGAGGGATGTGATGCCTAGCCATGGCCACTGGGAATGCCTCACCTAGGCCATGTTCTGGTGTCTCATTGAGTGGTTGGAGTCTTTCCTTCTACCTACAATGCAGTTCTATCCATGATTGGCACCATTAACCAAGCACAGACATTGGCCTAGCCAATGATAGCCACCTTGGGAGCATTCCAGCCTCGGCCCACGCATGCTTTATTTTATTTTATTCTTATTTTATTATTTGCATTGGTGTTTGCCTGCGTGTGTCTGTGTGAGGGTGTCAGATCCCTGAAACTGGAGTTACAGACAGTTATAAACTGCCATGTGGGTGCTGGGAATTGAACCCGGGTGCTCTGGAAGAGCAGGCAGTGCTCTTAACCCCTGAGCCATCTCTCCAGCGCCCTCCCCCCTTTTTAAGGAACAAATGAATGTATTCATTTTAGCCAGTCAGCTAGATCTGTTCACCAAATTCTTTCTGCCTTTGCAGAGTCTTTGTTTTCTGCTAAACTTTGACGCATGGGTAAGTCAAAATCATAACTGATCCGGAAGAGCAGCAGGCTCCCGCCTAGGGCTTAGCATGGGTTTTTGTCAGTAGCCCACGCTCAATTCTATTTGAATTGATCCTGACACATTACAATAGTTTCCATCATCATGGGAAGATTCAATAATATTAACCACATTGCACTTGCCGAGGCAGAAAAGCAGACACATACATTATATAACAATTGTCAGTAACAAGGTTGACCCACCAGGAGGGCTTTTTGTTCACCCTCAGCAAACCAGAAAATTAGATTAAGCTGTGGCTCGCTGTCCCACAGTAGTCTGGGTAATGGAGACTTATTGTATTAGGAAACATTTAAACTATTTGTCGTTTGATAAGAAGGAAAATCCATCACTGAAGAGTCCAGTTTGTGATGTAAAACAATACAGACTCCCTTCTTTCCACCCCCTCCACACATGCACATCCTGGTCTTTGAGTCTGCCCTCCTCTGCTTCCTCCTACGGCTCAGACATAGGACTGCTTGTTTCCTGCTCTCATGGATGGTGATTGGTGGGGAGAGGAAGAACATAGGTGAAAAAAATGGCATCTTTTGCTGAGAAGATGATTCAGATGCAGTGACACATGCCTATGAGACCAGTACTTTGGGAGTGGCTGAGACAGGAGGATCTCTAGTTTAAGGACAGCCTATACTACATAGTTGAGGCACTGTCTGAAATTCAGATAAGACTGCATGTTTGATAGTCTTTCCTAGACTGTAAGAAAAAGTGCTCTGTAAGGACAATATAGTAACTACTCTGAATAATCTATAATATCGACTCCTATGAAGGATTAAAGTAGGCATTAGCAGAGGTGGTAATTGGAACAACATTATCTAGCCATGTCCTAAACGTGCAATATGGAGGGTGAAGGTATAGAAACTGACAAGAAAAAAAAAAAAATAAAAGCTGTTAAGGAATATTTCTTAGAGCAATGGGTTTTGAGTCTTCCCATCAGGCCAACAACAGGAACTGGGTGTCTCCTCTGGAATTCTGCTGGTCAACAGGGTCCTAAGATGCCTCCTAGAAACAGACCCATGGTAAGAGGCTGAATTCAGGAAAGAAGCCTCAAGTAAATTGCTTAATTCGGAAAGTCTATTTTAGGGAATACTCGGGCATAACAGTGAAATAAGTTCACCCAGAGTTCCAAAGTTGGGGGATTTGTGCTGTTTTCAACTAATCACAAATATTTATTAAGTGAATGCTACATGCCAGACTCAGGGCTAAAGTTATAAGGAGAAAAAACTTTTTAAAACCTATGAAATTACAAATATGTGTAAAATTCACCAATGCGAGAGAGACAGATATGTGGTACTTAAAGAGCCTATCATGGGAGGACTTGACTAACAGGAAAGGATTCTATGGGAAAAGAATGAGTCTGGTCTGGAAAGTGAGTGGGCATTAGCAAGGGGACGGTTGGATCTGTGTGGAGCTAGTTGCTCATTTTAAGGAGGGAACTGCAAATGGAAAGATCTTGGGGTAGAAGAAACAGTGAAAACAGGGTAGAGGGGCTAGGTCATGCAGGAATTCTCCGGCACCATTGAAATAGTCCTGTCTTTAGCACAAGGGTTGTGAGACCAATGAGAGTGTTATACAAGAGAGAACCTTGGTCATTAAAGATTATCATGATGGCGAAGAATGACTTACATAGGGGCTTGGGGAGATGTGGGGTGATGAGTTAGGGGGTTGTGACACGGAGACACTGGAGTAGGTGTGACTGGGATGGGAGGCAGTGAACACAGCCAGTTTGGAGTACATATGAATAGAATGGTAATAATGCAGAGAGCAGAGGCTGAAGACTTGAGAAGGACTTGATAAGAGAAGTGAGGAGAAAGTGTCAAGGATGACGCCCAGGATTCTATCTTGGGAAGGAGCAAGAAGTTCTATTTTTCTACAAGAGGGTCAGAGAAGAGGGTGTGTTCTTTGGGGAAGTGGGAGGAAGTTCCTGGCCTTGCAGGTCTTGGGTTGGGGGTGTGCTAGGGGCCAGTGCTTGAAAAGGCAGTGCAACTGTCGCTCCTGTGGGTATGCTGTGAGAGCCAGTGTGCTAGGTACCTTCTGGTGCTGTTATAAACACTCTTGAGAAAAATAACTTCAGGAGTCAGGCATGGTGGCACATATGTCTTTAATTCCAGCACTCAGGAGCAGAGTCAAGCAGATCTCTATGAGTTTGAGGCAAGCCTCGTCTACATAGCAAGTTCCAGGCCACTAAGAGCTACACATCGAGACTCTAAATAAATAAAGAAGTTTAAATGAATAAACTAACTAACTTTAAGGGATAAAGAGTTCACTTTGGGCTTACAGTTCAAGATAAAAAAGGATCTGTCATTGTAGTGACAATTCTGAAATTTTGGTTTCTTTTAAAAGGGCAGAAATATTGTAAGAACGTGTCTTCATTTTAGTTCCAAGTGTGAGGATGTAGACCGCTTTGAACTGCCCACAGCAGCTGACTATGATTTGCCTGGTGCTCTAGCAGAGCCATGGTTTTGCCAGCTGCAGATGGTTTCTACATTTGTGTGACATTTGGAATTCTGGGAACTTTTCAGAGGGTATATAAATGCCAGAGCCCCCAGTAGATGGGGTTGACGGTTGTTGGTCATTCAGGGAAGTTGGTTGTGGTTTGTTAGTAGTTGTGCTCAAAGAAGAAACAAAAGGACAGAAATTAGATTGGTTCAAGGATCTCTTTCAGTCTTTCCTCGCTGTTTTTTCTCTCCTATCTAGTCACAGGGGGTGAAACTGGAGGGATAAAGGGTAGGAAAAAAGAAGAACCCACAAAGTAGCAAAGACCAGCTACACATCATAGCATGGAGGACATCGCAAATGGCAGTGGGAGCTTGGTAGCAGGAGCAGGAAGCTGGCTGACCATAGTCACCTGAACTGAGAAAACAGGAAGAGAATAGAATGTGGGGCCATGCTAGGAAAAAACCGAACTAAACTAAAAGCTTTTGTTGCTTACTTTGGCAAGAAGGAGCCTAATGAATCTGGTCAGTTTAAGGGACTTCCAGAAGGCATTCTGGAAGTTTGCCTTCCTACTTAAGGAGATTCTCTGCAGGATGGAATGTTTAAATCTCCCAGGAAACTGTGACAGGACAGGAGTGAGGGGCCAGGCGCTCTGATTTGAGGGCACCTTTCTTTAGCTCTGTAGTTGTTACATGGAGATTAGGAGAGTTCATATTCCACTGCATGGAACATTTTCACGGGTTGCAGTGCAATAGTTAACACAAGATAAACTTTTCCTTTAAGCTTTTTTTTAATGATATGAATAAACTTTGCTGTATTTAAACTTACTAAATTTTTTCTTAAAAAGCTGTACAATTACAGCTTTTGTGTATTGTAAGGATTGTGTATAAAAATCAAATAAAAAACAAAACAAATGATAAAAATAACTCTTCAATTGCAGAGAAAATGAAGGGGAAATAGACAATGAAGGAAGAGTTAAATTGAATATTGAATATTGCTTTCTTGCTAGTAAAGCTGATAACTTTACTTGTACTGATCAATGCTAAATAAATGATCCCAGAGTACCCACAGATACTATGAAACAGATAACAAGACATAATTATGAATCCCACAATAATAACAAACTAACTAATAACTATTTGTACAGTTGTGTGCCATGACAGCATAAATAAAATTAAAACAGTCATTGAAAATCATATATTACCAAACATCATTTTAGAATGGAAACAAAATGATTCATTCTCTATTTTAAAAATTTCAATTTTAAATTAAAAACCATTCCACATAGGAAGCTTTTTTGCATGTAATTAAATTAAATAATTTTAAAGAAAATTAAAATCTATATTGAGTAGTGAAATTTTGTTTCCTATAATAATTCTTTTGCATTTTATGTTATTGTACATTCAGCTTCAGAAAATGAATTTAAATGTGTTTTTTTTTTCTTTTTATAATGGTTTATGCTACTCTGGTATTATTTTTTAAACATATGATATTCCTTTAAGCTTTTTATATTGGAAATCCAACCCAGGGTCTTACGCTGTTAAGCACACTACAGACCATTGAGTGACGCATTCAGTCTTCCCATGTTAAGTGTTTGAACTGCAAATAGAAGTGTCAGTTAACATTGATTGTTATTAAGCTACAGGTTTTTTTGTTTTTTGTTTTGTTTTGTTTGCAGCTAATATGTAGTATCATGTTATTGCTGAAATCTTGTATTTTTTTCAAGCCCTACTTGAAATTCAGTTGTACTGTCTCACCAGGATTTAAACATTGTGTGTTGCAGGGAACACACTAGGCTGGAGCACACTTGTACTCGAGTGTGAGAAACTTACGGTGCTGCAGGTGTGCTGTGCTGAAGGGTGCAGCTCACACCTGCAGCTCAGCCCTGCCCGAGTGGCTTCCCTAGCATTGCGGAGGCTGATTCATCTCCAATCCCCTCATTATTTCTGTTGGTGCTGTTCTCTGCAGTCAGATACTTCTGGGGACTACAGAGACGTGCTCTTGAAGATCTGTGGAGGAGATGACTGAAGAGGACGGTTTCCCAAGGTGCCTGCCCTGATGGCGGACTCCTCAACAGCTCTGCCTTCACACAGTGCTACCAAGTGCAAGCGAGTGCTGCCTAACAGACATCATCATCGTTCACTGCAACAGCCAGAACAAACTCGGTTTTATTTTAGAGCATCCCATTCATAACGCAGAGGTTTCTGAGGGAAATTCAATCTACAATTAAAGACCTACTAATGATTTTCTATTTTTCTTAGGAAGTTGGAAGCTGTGTAGTTCAAAAGCATCAAACATAAAGCAGGATACTAAAAATGGTTGTCTTTACTAATTGTGTATTTGTTTTCATTACCTAGCAATACTGTATTTTGCCTGGTGCCAACAAATATTTCAAAATACATACATTTGTTGTAAATGCTGTTGCTGCTCTACTTTTTACTTTGTTAGTGTGGTCTAAAAACCTAATAATGATGTGGCGTGGTGGTGCACACCTATAATACCAACAGTGAGGAGGTGGTGGCAGGAGGCTCACTAGTTTGGAGTAATCCTTATGACAGTGCAGGAGATATAAACAAGCCCATTAACAGCTTAGTGTGATTGAGACGTGGGCTCAGGGAAGGAGAAGGGTAGCCTCTGGATTTTTGTCAGAAAAATGAGGTAATGATTGCCTTATTAGTGTTCTGTATGGGTTGGATCCTGGCAGGAAAAACAGAAAGATCGCTGGCTGATATTTCCAGCATTCAGGAACCTAAGAAACAGATTTTTGTCTGCCAGGAAGAGTCACTTCCCTATTTCTTCTTCCTCTGGTGGATGAGACATCAGGCTTCCTGTTAACATGTATGTGTGATGTATGCCAAAAGCCGGTGCTAACCTCCAGGTTTCCCCAGTCCCTACCAGCCTACCATTTTCCTTAATAAGCCATGAGGTCTTCCTACCTCTGCTCTTCCCAAGAGTGGTAGCCCTGACCCTTGACACTCTGCCTCTTTCCTTTCTGCCCCAGAAATGTAGCTGTGGCTATTTTAGAATTTCCCAAAAGCCTCATGCTATTCTCTCTCTCATCTCTATAATAAAAACTTTCTTTCCACCCATGTATCAGTGGGTTTGTCAGCAATCTGTGCCTTTGCTTAGAACCCCCAGATTTTAGCACCAGGTGTAGTGAAGACACAGTAAATAAATCACTGAAATTGTCACTCCATGAATGGGGAGAAGGTTTTTATTATCAGTAAAAGAGAGAGAACAGCCAGAGGCATCTGTAAGAGTCCAGAGCAGAGATAGAAAGAAACAGACAGGTCAAGGCCAGAGCTAGAGAAGTGTGCGTGGAAAAATAATGTGGGTTATAAGGGGCACAAGCAGCTGAGGGAAGGGGAGCCTATGAAATAAAGCAACCTGGATGTTCGGAGAAGAGGAGGTGAGAAGGGTCAGGATGCCAGCATGGGCTTTGAAATGTATAACAGGTACATGTGAACAAGAACCAAAGGAGCCTGAAGGCCAGCATGGGCTTTTGATATATAACCACAGGTATATGCCAAGGGACGTGGCCCTTTCTGGCAGGTTTGTAGAAGGGATCTTTTGTGTCTGTATGGAAGCATCGCCTGTCAGTAAAAAACTAATGGCCTATAGCTGAGGCAGGAAATTGGAGGAGGGACATCCTGCATACAGAATTCTGGGATATGAAAGATGTGGCTGGCAAGACACATGATACCTGAGCAAAGGTGACCAGCCACATGGCAGAACGTAGATTAGAATAAATGGATTATCTTAAGTTATGCCCTAGTCAGAAAAGCTAGGCCTAAAAGGCCTAGATATTTGTAAATAATATTTTGAGTCTCATGAGTCTTTATTCTGGAAGCTTGGGGCTAGGAGGAAAAACCACCACTGCAACATAGGTTCCTGAGGAATATTTGGACCTAACATTGACAAGATTGTTTTATAATGAAATGAAATATTTAGAAGGGTATTCATGGGGATAGAGAGATGGTTTATCAATTAAGAGTGCCTCTTGCTCTTCCAGTGAACCTGAATTCAGATCCCAGCACCCACGTTAAGTGGCTCATCACTACTTGTATCTCCAGCTCCAGAAGGTTACAGAAGGACCTCAATTCATGTGAACACTGCCCCACACATACACATAATTTAAAATATTAAAAGTAAATCTTGAAGATAAAATAAAAAGGTATTCAGTACAGTAGTAGAACAACCCTCAATAAATGTTATTATAAGCCACGATTGGTGGTTCAGACCTGTACTTACAGCTATTAAATTTAAGTTATTAATTTTTTAATTAAAATGTTTTAATACAATATATTTTGATCATGTTTCTCTCCCCCAGTTCTTTCCAAGTCCTCTTCACCTCCCTACCCACTTAACTTTATGTTCTCTTTTCCTCTTTCTCTTTTATGAAACAAAAATCAAACCAAGAATCCAAAAAAGAAACATGAAATGAAAATCAAAACAAGGCAAGCATAAGACCATAAGAAAAATACCAAAACAAAATGAAGCAAAATGCTCTTTATGAAAGAAAGAAAGCGTTGTTTATTTTGTATTGGCCAGCTACTCCTGGGTATGGGTGCTACCCTGAAGTGTGACTGATATACAAGTGCGACTCCATTGGGAAAAACCGGCTTTGCCCTTTCTGAACCTGAGAAGAAGAATTTATTCAGTACAGCCACATTTGAAAAAGGAACAGAGAAAGAGATCAGTGACACCCAAGCCCATAAATAAATATGGCATTTTGGTTTAAATAGAGGAAAAGAGGTATACATGTCTAAGCAGTTCAAGGAATGGCCCCACCCACTGTTGACACACTATCTAGGCTCTCATTTGTCCTACAAAGTGGTCTGACAAGTTATCAGTGTCTCTTTTCCAGAGACAAGCTCCTTTTCTGGCTGGCATCATCTTTTCCTTCTCTCAACATGACTGGGGAAATTTCTTGGGAATCCATTGTCTTCCATAGTCTGATAGATAGCCAAAGAGAAGGCAAAGTTGTCTCTCTGTAGAATAGCTTCACATCTGCCAGACAGTTAGGAGATGGTACTTCAAAAAGAAAGAATTTTCTGCTACCCTACATCATACATTATTAGTGTGTTGGACAAGGAGGGTGATTTTCATTGCCTTTGATTTCCACAAGGTGGCAGGTCAACTTCAAAGCCAAATGGATGGCTTTTTGTCCAAACCAGACAAAACCTACTTTACCTTGACAGTAGCCACACCAAATAGGAGCTACTTGGAAACATCTTTTGTGGAGTGTATGTCATGGTACAGGCATCTTATTGTCACTGTAAACTCTTGATAAAACGTGGATTAATTTAACTCAGTCTTCAAGCATTCTTGGGGCTGTCTACAGTTGGATGAAGTATGTATGAACATACTACAAACATTTGTCTGTATATACTAGCTCAGCCATGGATCACCTGTGGTGATGAGTATTTATAAGTCAGCTCTCTGAAAACTGTGGTTAGTCCCTGAAGACAGAGAAGGAGAAACCGTGCAAGCTGGAAGGAGCCGTGGGTTCCTGATATGCTGAGAAGAAGAACGCAGGAGACTCTAGAAGAAAAATATACTTGTTCTGGAGATTACAAAAATGGCAAATGAAAATATTGGAGAGAAGATTCTCAAAGAACCTACTTGTCAGGGCTTTTGAAGAAAATGTTTAGGTAATGTGACCAAGGATTTGCTTCTGTGTATTCTCTGCTGTCCATTCTCGTATCATTTGCATACCATGTTGATAACCTTCAATTTCTCCAACTATAATTTGTCTTGAATGCATTGGTTTTGGAATCAGATCAACCTGGGCTCAGATCTTGGCTTTCCACTTAATACAAAATGTGTATGTAAATCAGTGCAAAATTGGCAAATACTCCTCTCCTTACAGCCTGATATTTTAGCTAGGAATAATAGCACTTACCTCAAAAACTATGAATATTTAATGGCATGAAGAATATAAAGAGTATTTGCCTGGTGTGTTGCACAAGGCCCCTACTTTAGTCCCTTGCACCGCAGTAAGCATTCAGTAAATATCTGAAGACAAAATAAATACGATTTATTTTAGTGCTGCGGTAATCATGTCTCTAAGTTTGGCATTGGAAGTCTTTGGGAGAAATGTTCCTTTGATAAATGGAATCAAGTATGTATAGTTTGGTGATTACAGGATCAAACAACAGGTTTATGGTCAAGCCAGGGTGGCACATGTTTTTACTGTTGCTAATAGGCATGAGGTTTCAGTAAATTGGTTTGGGTGCTCTTAGCCCAGGGCCTGCACCCTGTATGGGGTTCCAGAAATGCTAGACATTGTTCTCAGGCTCCGTTTGGAAAACTTACAGTGGCTTGTACTCATTCAGATGTGGGATGCTGTAAAGTTCTCTTGAGTTTGCAATTATGAAAAAAGATAAAACTGACCTCTTGGTAATTCCCTGCCGGCGAGCCTTGCTTTATGAAGCATGGAAAGTACCACAAATTTCTTTTCAAAATTACCCAGTTAATGAGCAAACTCAGATCCTCCTGCCCACTCTCTGCACATCTCCCCGATTCCCTAAGAACCAAGGGAGTGCTGGTGGCTTTGTACTCAAGCCATTTTTTGGTCCTTTATTTCTTTCAGTTAAAGTGAGCCTAGCTTGGTGGCATCTTGTCCGCCATGAATAGCCCTGATCAGAGACTAGAGCTTGCATGGTTTTCCATAGCCTTTTCAAACTCAAAGAGAGAGAATTTCAAAGGAGGGCAGTCGCCCAACAGCACTTATGTCCAATAGCTGCTGCAGCACACTTGAAAGAGAAATGCTGGACATCCCAAGCTGCCCAACAGTCCATCCATCCGTGTGTGTGCAGCCCTACTGTGCACTTCAGGAAACTGGCTGTCAACAGCTATGTGTGGTCTCTTTGGGTGCAACTCTATGGGTGAGGGGGGCCATAGTTCAAAGTGACTTGCTGAGGCCCTAGTGTTACACTAAAACAACTGGTGTGATTTACTACTAACTGACATTGACCCCCCAGGAAAGAGAGGGTTGAGAGAAAGATGAAAGCGACATTGACCATGAAGGAGCATGCCCCAGGGAGGAGGAGAAGGCAGAGAACAGAGGGAGAGGCGCCTCCCTTCAGAGTGCTATGGAGAACCGGTCTACAGCGTTTACCTCAGATGGCCTCACAGATTGGTAGTGTGGAAATATCCGCTTCTTTTGTGTTGTGCTATGTTGTAAAGCCAAGTCCACAAAAGGAAAGCCCAGATCATACATTGCGAATTCCATTTAAGCGAGTGTTAATGGATCTCTTCATGTGAAACGTTGACTTTGCGTATTACCACTCTAAGTAAACTCCTCCAGTCTTTTATTCCTTCAGTACTTATTGCCTGGTGGCCATGAGTGAGGAACTGTTGCTGTGTGCTAGGGTTATGAAGATCAATAAAGCTGTGAGTTTTCTGGTTTCAAGGAACTGCTATTCTGCATTCAAAGGGATTCTTATTAAAAACAAACAAACAGACAAACAAACTGGTGACAGAAACTGGTAACAAGACTGCTCCGTCAGGGAGAAGGTTTTCATTTGTCTGTTTTGCGTGTTTGTTTTTGTTCTGTCTCATATAATACATTCCAACTACAGCCTCCCTTCCCCTCCTCCCTTTCCCCGAGATCCACTTTTCCTCCATTTCCCTTCAGAAAAAAGAAGGCTTCCCTGTGATACCAACCAAACTAGGCAGAATAAGATGTAATAAGACTAAGCACAAACCCTCATATCAAGGCTGGATGAGGCAGGATACAGTAGGAGGAAAAGGGTCCCAAAGAGCAGGCAAAAGAGTCAGAGACACCCCCACTTCATGGTTAGTAGTCCCACAGACAATCCAAGCTAAGCAACCCTAGCAGGAATTCGGAGAACCTACACATACCTATGTGGACTCTGTGGTTGCCGCTTCAGTCTCTGTGAGCCGCTGTGAACCCTGCTTAGTTGATTTTGTGGGCCTTGTTTTTGTGGTGTCCTCAACCCCTCTGGCCCCTACCATCCTTTTCCCCGCTCTTCCACAGGGTTTCTAGAGCTCTACCTAATGTGTG
Source organism: Psammomys obesus (assembly GCF_907164565.1). Lineage (NCBI taxonomy): Eukaryota > Metazoa > Chordata > Mammalia > Rodentia > Muridae > Psammomys > Psammomys obesus. The sequence continues at coordinate 7,438,798 of NW_026596155.1, read as the reverse complement.
GGTATGGCTGTCTACGTTTGTTCTTATCGGCTGCCAGAGGAAGCCTCTCTGATTACACTTGGGCTAGACACAGATCTGTGTGTATATTGGAATACTAGGAATCATTTTATAGTGCTTTGCATAAAAATGCCCTCATAGGCCCATAGGCCCATAGGGAGCAGTACTTTTAGGAGGTGTGGCCTTGTTGGAGGAGGGTGGGCTTTGAGGTATCAGTGTGTCTCAGTTCATTTCATGCTTTCTTTGCATCGAGATATAAAACTCTCAGCTACCTCTCCAGCATTATGTCTGCCTGCAAGCTGCCATGCTTTTAGCCATGGCAATAATGGTCCAAACCTCTGAACTGTAAGCCAGCTCCAATTAAATGTCATAAATGTTTTCTTATAAGAGTTGCTGTGTGATCCTAAGGGTGAAAGCATGCCTGGGTGTGGGGTGATGTCCTCTCCCTCTCCTCCTCACCACCTGCAGTGGCCAGGAGATTTGACCCTGGGGTCATTAGAGCAGGAGAGCTAGCCCTGTCCCAACACTGGCTGTAGCACTGGGGAGGGAGAGCCCTGCACCTTTCCTCAGCAATAAGGTGGAGCTGCTCTCTATGAAGGCACCAGTGGGACAGTTCAGGGCATAAAAGCGGGCGAGCTGGCCCAGTCCCTCACAAGCTACAGTACTTGGGAGAGTAGACGGCATACCTTGACTGAACAGCACAATGGAGCTGGCTCTAGAGGCGCGGGTATAGTGAGCCAGTCCCAAGGGCATGAGAACAGGAAAGCTGACCCTGCCTCGTGCTGATGGTGGCATTGGGTGGCCTAGCCAGAGCAGTGCTGGAGAGCTCACCCTGGTGGTATGGATAAGGGAAAGCCAACAGGCTGTCCAGCTCAGATACCACCCAGGCCTAGATTCAGGCCTCTGAATTGGCCCACCCCAAAATCTATATAATCTGAAAAAGGTTGGAACATGTAAAAGGGCCAGTCCTGCTGTTCCAAAGCCGGAGGATCTGACACAGGGTAATAACAGGCTACCCAGGAGAAGTCCTAGTGAGGATCCAATATTGATGGTGTCACAGAAGCCAGACCAATGACTTCATTGCAAAGAACATTAGCAAGTGAAGATGTGTGGACAGAGGGATATTCTGTGGGACACACTGCAACTTTAGCAATGAGGTGTTTTCTCTGCTTTGATTTTTGGTTGTTATTTGTTTGCCTGTGTGTTTTATTTGGGGGAATTTTAAGGGTGAAGAGTAGAATTATGAGGGTGCGGGGAGATGAGGAGGACTGTGGTGCATGATGTGAAACTCACAAAGAATCAATAAGAAGCGAAAAGAAGTTTCCTTGTTCATGGTGCCTCTTCACAGCAATAAAACCTTAAGGAAGACACATTTCATTGACTTTTTTTTTTACTACTCTTATTCTGTTGTGTTCGGTTCTACACCATGTCTCTAAGCTTTCAGGTCCTGGCCACCCAGGCAGTGACCAGCATGGATTCCTCTTGTTGCTTGGGCCTCAAGTTGGACCAGTCATTGGCTGGCTACACTCACAAGCATTCAGCTACCATTGTCCCAGCACACCTTGCTCACCTTGCAAGCAGCACAGGTGAGGATTGAAGGCCGTGGTGGTGTCCTGGTCCCACCGCCAGGAGCCTTCCTGGCTCAGGCTCCATCTCCTCCATCATTAGGAGTCCTCACTAGCATCGCTCTCACAGGTTCCGGGAAGTTTCCACTATAGTGGGTTTCCACATAGTCCCCTAAATGCTCCCCTTATTTCAGTACTCTCTCCCTGTACTCCCTCTCCTGCCTGACCCCTCCAGTTTCAGTCCCCACCCCACCCTTAGTTCACCCACAAAATCTGTTCCATTTCCTCTTCCCAGGGATGTCCATGTGTCCCCTCCTAGAGCCCTTCTTGTTACTTAGCCTGTCTGGGCCTGTGGACTGTAGCGTGGTGACCCTTCTCAGCTAATATTCACTCATCAGTAAGTACGTATCATGTTTGTCTTTCCGGGTCTGGGTTGCCTCACTCAGGGTGATTTTTTTATAGTTTCACACATTTGCCTGCAAATTTCATGATGTCTTTTTTATTTCCTAATAGCTGAGTAATACTCCACTGTGTAAATACACCACATTTTCTTTATCCTATTCCTCAGTTGAGAGACATCTGGATTGTTTCCAGTTTCTGGCTATTATTAATAAAGCTGCTATGAACATAGTTGAGCAAATGTCCTTGTGGTATGGTAGAACATCTTTTGGGTAAATGCCCAGGAGTGGTAAAACTGGATCTTGAGGTAGAACTATTCCCAATTTTCTGAGAAACCACCACAATTATTTTCAAAGTTGTTGTACAAGTTTGCACTCTCACCAGCAATGGAGGAGGGTTCCCATTGCTCCACATCCTCACCAGCATGTGCTGTCGCTTGGGTTTTTTTATCTTAGCCATTCTGATGGGTGTAAGATGGGATCTCAGAGTTGTTTTGGTTTGCATTTCTCTGGTGGCTAATGATGTTGAGCATTTCTTTAAGTGCTTCTCAGATGTTTGAGATCCCGGCTGAGGATTCTGTAATTCTGTAATCCATTTTAAAAATTGGATTGTTGGCTTGTTGATGTCTAGTTTCTTGAGTTCTTTATATATTTTGGTTATTATCCCTTTATTGGATGTAGAATTGGTGAAAATCTTTCCCAATCTGTAGGCTGCTGCTTTGTCCTGTCGACAATAATGTTTTTGTGGACTGTGTGCAGTTGACCCTCGCTCATTCAAATACTGATTTCTCTACCCCACTATCTGGTTTCATTCTGGACAGGGCATTGTAATGTTAATTCTAAGTATCTCCTGTCTCAATTTTGTATAAACACACCCACTACTTGTTCTCTCTTCTACCAATAAAACCAACCAGCCAATGCTGAACAATACAAAGAATAGGGTGGGATATCCTGGACCAGCAATGGGTGGAGAAAGAGAGAAGACCCAAGAGATAGAGCCACAAAGAGAGGATGGGGGAAACGTCCAGGGAAATGAAGCGGAGCAAGGAAATGATTACAAAAGCAAGGATGACTGGGAGGAGCTACACTGGATTGGAGGTTTAGGATGGAGTAATTGTTACTTAGTATTGTACTCTGGGCTAATTAAGTAAATCTTAGTCTCTCTGTATGGTTATTTGGGAAAACAGCTGGTTAAAGAGTAACTGCAACATTACTGAGTATTTTTGCATCCATGTTCATGAGGGAAATTGGTCTTTGTTGAATCTCTGTGTGGTTTGGGTATCTTCAACTATGTAAGGATGACTGTGGCCTTATAAAATGAATTTGGCAATGTTACTTCTGTTTTTATTTTATAAAATAATTTGAAGAGTATTAGTATTATGTATTCTTTGAAAGTCTAGTAGAAGGCTGAGCTAAAACCATCTGGCCCTGGGGATTTTTTTGGTTGGGAGACTTTTAAAGACTGTTTCCTTAGGGGAAACCCGTTTCCTTAGGGGTTTTAAATCTATTTAAGTTGTTTATTTGATCTTGATTTAACTTTGGTAAGTGGTATCTATCAAGAAAATTACAGCTTTTTAAAGTATGACCTGATAATTCTTTAGATAGCCTCAGTGCCTGTTGTTATGGCCTAGAGGAAAGGATTTTATTGTGGGTAAGGGAGAGAAAAGATCCAGAACCATCTGGAGGAGTCCAGAGCAGGGAGAAAAAGGAGTGGACCCTACATGGCCAGCAAGGTGGAGATGGCCAAGGTGAGAGGGAAGCACAGCAGGGCAGGGCGTTTTCCCTGCTGTTATAAGGAGAACAAACAGGTCTTGGAAGAGAGATGTCTAGGGAAGCTAGTGTGGACTTTGAAATGATAACAAGTACTTGAATAAGCACTGAGGGTCCCAGCATGGGCTTTGATATGCAGCCTGTGGAGATCCATGAGTCCCTTCTGCTAGAGGTAAGGGAAATGACTCCTTTTGGCAGATAGGAACTTGTCTCACAAGTTCCTGAGTTATGCTGGCTTTTATCCAATCACTGAAATCTTATAGTTCAGCTTGAGCTGGTTTTTGGATAGTTGGACAGCCTGAATCCTAGCAAATGTTACCAGGGGTTTTAGGCTACAAGCCAATGTCTTGGGAGCCCTCACAAGCAAAGTTCAGCCACCCGGTCTGCAATATCCAATTAAAGAGACAAGAGCGAAACAGAGAGATAGGAGACTCATTTAATGTAGCCACGTGGGAAAAGGGAAAACATTTTCAAGGTCCAGTGACTCCAAAGTCCATCTCTGGGTCGCTGATAATGAGGTTCAGGTTTAAACAGAAGGCAAGAAGTTTGCACAACTAAGCACCCTTGGTTACGGTGGGTCATTGGCCCATCAGTGTTCTAGCTACAGCCTGGTCTTACAAGACGATCTGACAGCCTGTCAGAGCAGTTCAGAATCTTTTCCTGGGAGACAAGTTCCTCCTGTGGTACCAGGTCTTCAGCCCTTTCCTCCTCTAAGCCTGAGACTCCAGGGGAAACTCCATTCCTTGGAGTCCATGTTTCAGTAACCAAAGGGAGGGGGTGCTAGTGTGTCTCTTTAGAGCGTCTTTCCCCCTGCCAAGTAAGTTATGTGGAGAAGGGAGGAGAATGGAGACCATCCTGGCTAATTAGCAAGGCAATGTGATACTAATGAGGAAGGGGAGGCGGGCCTGCTGTGTAACCTCATACAAGGTTTGAACACTGTTCAGAACTTGCACAACTGAGGGATTGGGGGGTGTTTGGGGGAATTTCTGACTGTTACATGTTGGACTAAAACTTTTGTGTCTTAGTACACTCTCCAGGCAAGCACTCTGCCACTGAACAACAGCCTCCGGCCTCTTTTTAACTTGTATTTTGAGACAAGATCTCACTAAATTGCCCAGGCTGACCTTAAATTGACTGAACCTCAGTGGGTGAATCTCCTGCTTCAGCCTCTCAGGTAACTGGTGTTCGTCTTTAGCTACCAGGCCTAGTTCAACTGAAACTAAGTACAGTGGTTAAGTCCAGAGTCGGCCTAACTCAGGCTCTAATTCCAGCTATGACATTCCTAGCTGTGTGCTCATGGGTTGTGGTGAATTACTTCACCCTTTTCTTCCTCCAGGTCCTTATCAGTGGAGTTTGAATTATAGAAAATAAATCAGTTTCCTAGGACCATAAAGATTGAGAGAGCTGATAGAAGGACTCAGAACTGTGGTAAATGAGCAGGACAGAAAGATGTTATGAGAAATGCCGCGGACAGCTGTGCACCCCTAAAATGGACAGAGGTTGAGATAAAGCTACACGAGAGAGAGAGAGAGAGAGAGAGAAGAAGAAGAAGAGAGAGGCTTATAATACTGCTCTAAATGAGAAAGGGAGAAGTGACAGAATAATGAGAAAGCAAGACAGAAGGACTAAGAGGAAAGTAATGCTGCTGGCCACTGTTTCTCTCTAGGTGCTAAGGGCATTCTTCACACTTTTTCTCCTGTTTGTGTCTTCTACATTTTAAACAACGCTTGAGCTTAAAAAATGATTTGAAATTATCTTTCCATTTAAAAACAAGACAAAAACTGATTGGCAGGAGTTGCGAAGACCTACGGATTACTAGAGATGACGGCCAGCTCCCCAAGCTGCCTCAGTAGTGAATTATTTGATGACATTGGAAAAATCATACTTCAAGTTGTACACAGGCCAAATGGGCTGTTAATCTTCAGAAGGAGACCTTCCCTAGGAACGATCACAGAGAGACCCCTGAGTTTTCACTTGTTTGGCTTCTCACTTGTGCTGACTTCAGAAATCCCATGAATGGGGGAGGGGGCCTGTCTGGAAGTCAGCTTTCTTGTGGAGCCTGCGGAACGATAAGGATCCTACTGACAGCATGTAGATACGGACAGAAATAAGATCTGTGCAAGTCACTGGGTACTGGTTAAAGCCCTTGAGTGTGTTCAGAGCGGATTACTTCCCAAGTGGGTCCACCTGGGAAGTGGGCACCTGGGGACAGTTCTGCTTCCATTTCCTCACCTGAGACGTTGGGATTCTTATGTAGCAGAACACCAAAAGGTGTGCTCACCAAGCCTAGGGTTCCTAACAGTTACTTCAGACATGTTGCCAGCCCCAGCTTAGCCTAACAGGAAGCTTATTATAATGCATGGGAATGCCAGGAGAATGCATCCAGTTCATCGGACCTAGTGTCAGGGAGTGCATCAGTTCTGTCGTTGGTGGAGGAGTGGGGGCACAGCTACATGCCATCTGGGCAGTCTGCGGAGTTCCCATCCTCCTCGGGGATTCCACCCGGGTGAAGGTTGATGCTTAGCTTCACATCGGGCAGAAAAGAGCTTCCAGGTAAGGTGCTAGGCAGATAAGCAGCACTGGAGTGTACTTTTATAAACTTTTTTTTTTTTGAGGTTTCTTTGTGTAGCCCTGACTGCCCTAGAACTTGATCTGTAGACCAGGCTGGCCTTGAACCCATGGGGTTCCACCTACCTCTGCCCACCCAGTGTTGATCCTCCTGTGGGCAACCTTCACAGAAAATGCTACTGGTTATTCTGGAATCCTTAATGTCCAGTTGGCTGCAGTCTTCAACTAGAGTCAGGGACAAAGGGCTCTTTTCTCTCTCCATGTCCCTCATCTTTCTCTCCTGCTACCTCCTCTCTTCCTCCACCTTCTGCCTCCTCCTGAGCCCTGCTTTAGTTCCTGGCTAACTCCATCACCTGTCAGCAAGACAAAAAGAAAAAAATTTTTTTAGTCTGGTTACAGTTAATTCAATATAGAGATGTTCCCTGGCTGCCAGACAACAGACTTCCCTCACCAGGTCTTCTGGCCTTCCTTTCTGTGCATGACTAGCCTGGCTGGAGCAGCTCCTTCCAGAAACTTCTGGGGAGTCCAAAGGCTTCAGAGTCCACCCTGAGAGCCCCCAGGAGGACAGCGCACGATCTCTCTGGGTTCCCCTCTGGGCACTGCTCTTGTGATGTTCTGGACTTCCTTCGTATGGCTGTCTTATCTTCCCTTCAAGAAATGTCTTTCAGACCTTCCCTCCTGACGTATAAAGCAAAGACTGGTGGCACATTCCAAGCTCAGAAGGCACAATCTTGCGGTGTCACCTTTGGCAAGTCACTCAGCCTTACTGAGACATCATCTCCACCTATATCTACGGAAGGAGGGAAGATGTATCTAGCCCAGAAAAAAAAATGTAATTTATAAAAATTTCCTGGAAGGCTGAACTTCCAGGACGGAGAATATTGAGATAGCTGACAGGAAATACAAATTAATATAAAATTAAACAAGATGGCAAAACTAAAGCAGCTAACACAGGGTCTGAGACATGGTGATCACTGGTTAGGCAACCCCTTCTCCAAGCCCTCCACTCTCTGTGGCCTTATAAAGCACAAATATGAGATCCGTTTCGACACAGAGAATTTACCATTTGTTTCTTGGAAAACCAAGAGAAGCTTCCAAATTCTGCCCAAGACCCATACAAAGGGGTCTGACTGGAGGGCCAAACTGAAAGGGATTTTCAGTAATATGTGCAGGGTGTGTCTGTATGAAACTGTCCCCGTGTAATACAGTGCCATATACAGTAAATATACACAGTGGGGGGAAAAAATCTTCAGTTTATAGAACGTGGCTGACAAGATGACTCAGCAGGGAAAACTCTTGTCACCCAGCTTAACAACCTGGCTTCTGCCCCTGAACCCACATAAAACGCTGGGTAGGGTGGCGCCATGGCACACACACACACCCCCAAACACACACACCCACAGTCACAACAACAAGTCAAAAATCTCTTTAAAGATTTATTTGTATATATGTGGGTGTTTCACCTGCATGTATTTATCTGAAAGTGTGTGCAGTACCCATAGAGGCCAGAAGAGGGCATCAGAACCCTGAATCAAATTTACAGGCTCTTGTGTGCGCCATGTGCGCAGTGTAGACCTGCTTCCTCTACAAGAGTGGCAAGTGCTCTTAACCATGGAAACATCCTTCCAGCTCCCCCAAAAAACATTTTTTAATGAAATAAAATGTTTATAAAGAAAAAAAGGGAGGGTCACTAGAAGCAATCAAGCAATCGTGGAAACGCTTCTGATATGAGAAAATTCTCTCTTGCTCCAAAACAACCACCTTCTACTCTGAAGACATCTCTTCTTCCCCAAGACATTGCTAATAACGACTGTCATCCCGTCATTCTGCCCCCGGCTTGGGCTGCACTAGAGAACACACCGATTTTGAGTCCTGAAGTTTCAGAAATTCCGAGCTGGGTAATTTTTGTGAAGTCACGTAATCCTAACGTCTCAGTTCTCCTGAACAGGAGGAAATAAAACCCTTGTCTCGGACTAATGACAGCCAGCTAGAACAGGGATTGCTACGCGTTACAGCAAAGCCAGGTGTGTGTGGGAAATGCCTGGGTTACATGGCTCCACCCGGGGCCTCTTGACATTCCTGTCGATCAAACGCTCTTTCAGCTGTGACACAATGCCTGGTGCCTGACAGGAACATCAAAGTGTAAAGGGCTGTTTTCATTCAGTCTCAGTGTGCTCTGTCCATGCTGGTAGGCCGGCGCTTTCTGGACAGGCATGGTGGAAGTTAGCTGATGCCTCATGGAAGCCCTCAAACAAAGACGAGAAACACAAAGAGGGCGGGGACTCAATAGCCCTCAGAGACACGCCCACAACAACCTACATCCCCTAACCCCGCCTCTCCTTCCACAGTCTACTACCTTCCAGGAAGCCCTTTAGAGTGGGGAGCCATCAGGGAAGAGCCCTGAACATCCGATTGCTCCCTGAGAGCAGAACTTCTGAACACGACCTGTATTAGAAACTGAACCTTCAACACAGGCATGGGGAACACTTCGGATCCAGACCACAATGACACTCAACACTCCACACGCTGACTATTCTCGATGCAAGTGCTTGACAGGGCATGAGATCTGTGTTGCCTCCACCCCAACCCCACCACCTAGGACAGAATGCAAATGCCGGGAGGTGATGTCCCAGAGGCATCCTCCAACCCGTGCAAGATGGGAGAAGGCCACGGACAACCCTGAGGCATTCTCCTGACTCCCAAAGCCTTCCAGGAGGATGGAGTTCAGGTCTCATGGTTGAAATCTGCTCACACCATACCCTGTGTCGATTTGTCAATTCTGCTCGTCCTGGTCCAGTGTTTCCTGGGATCCTTGCCTGGGTCCTCTTCTCAGCCTGTTTTGGAGGACTCCCAATGCTAAGACAGAAGGATTATTTCAGCAACCTTCATAACTTAGGAAGTACAACCTTCTAAAGTCAATAGGGAGAGGAGTTACAGGACGAAATGGAGGCTTCTGAGGAAGGAAGTACTTTAGAAAGGTAAATTCTCTGTGCTGATGCTCCAGGAAGTCACGGAGAGACAGAGAAAGAAATGGAGAGGCAGGAGCCATGATGCCGCTGAGGGCAGGCAGCGCTGAGTAGGAAATGAGCCTTGTGTTTCCTTCTGCCATCCTCCGAAAGTACAGAGTCACTTGCAAACATGAGGAAAGAAACTAAATGAGAGAAGAGAACAGAGTAGCACAAAGGAAAAGAGAGGGTCTAACGGTGGAGCTCAGGGTTCGAGTGCCTGCCTAGAATGTAGGGGTGGGGCTAGATTCAATATCTGGCGTCATTTATAAATAAATAACAATTTTTTAAAAATGAAAAGAAAAGGCGCAAAAGACCCATCTATGAACTACTATTTACTACCTTCCTACCACTCTGTTAATCTCCATGGTGTCTTGAAAGTCATGTCTAGAGTACCGGGAATCGGTGGCATATAAAACAAGACAAGAAGCAAGAATGCCAAGCAGAATTAGTGAGTAAAGCAGGACAGATGATGTGAAGCAGGAGAGAGGACAAAAAGGTGGAGGTGGACTTGTTTGGTGGCATCATAGAAATGACAGGCCATGGCTGCAAATGGGATAATAAATCTCAGCATCAGAAACAGGCCTGAGTGAGACACACTGACTAAGGCAGATCAAAAAACAATCCTTAGCCCAAGTCCCAGAATCTGAGTGGTTTGTGTGGATGCTGAATCCATGAAGGTGATGGGCATGGCGGAGGTGAAGGCTTCCAAGCCAGGGCTGCTAATTAATTTGGGAAAGGAAATTTCAAGGTAGCCAATATATTTTGCAGCAGGAAAATTACTACCTGCTTTCAAAGCCAGGTTTACAGTAAGAGTTGAGAATAAAAAGAAGTGTGGAAAGATCTGAAAAACTTGCAACTTGGTTCAAAAATAAAAAAGACCTTTCTAAAGGTAGTGCTAAGGAAGTAGGCATGCCTGATGAAAAGATAGGCACCATGAAGGAAGCCAAGCATCCAAGAATTATATACCTGGACAACAAGATGCCTTGAGGGCAGCTTACACATTAGACAGACGTCATCCATGATAACGTGAGGGTAGGAAAGTAATCGCAGTGGAATGAAGCAAGGGCTCCGGAGACACCCTGCCCACAGAGGGCCACCTAGGAAGTCATTTCCCCAGGATTTTCTCATCACGATTAGCAATCCAGACACTCAGAGGCCACTGCAAACACGGTCCCAGAGCCCTGGCTACTGTTTGAACCAATGGAAGACCTTGGCATTGCCCATGTGATCAGAAAAGAGAAAGCAGGAATTTCACAGCCATGGCTAAAAAAGGGGAACAAGGGTTTCATCAGGAGGTGGAAGGGGGGATAAGAGAGGGAACTGCGGGTGAAAAGACTAAGATTTGTTGTATGTAAGTATGAAGCTGTCGAATAAAATGGATGCATAAATATTACGGTATAGTTGCTGTCATCAATATTAAAATACGGAGGGGGCTAGAGAGATGGCTCGCTGGTTAAGATCTCGGTTGATCTTGCAGAGGACCTGGGTTGGGCTGCCTGCACCCATATAGTGGCTCACAACCATCTCTACCAGCTCTAGGACATCTGATGCCCTCCTGGCCTATGCAGGCAGGAGGCAGGCGTGTGGTACACAGACACACATGCAAGGAAAATACTTATACATATACAGAATTTTTAAAAGTCAAAGAGAAAGGAAGAGGAGGAAGAAGGTGAAAAGTATGGGGAGAAATAATGGTTATTATTAATTATTACATGGTCACGGAGGTTTCCAGTCAGATTTCAAAGGAAAGTCTAGGAGGCCAGGCAGTCTGGAACATCAGAACCCCTGGAGAGATCTTCTGAATGAAGCTGTGAGAGAGACACTGGAGACGTAATAGATCCTCAGAAACTGGATATGCCAGGAATGTTAAACGTCTCTCCAGGAAAGCTGCAGAGCCATCCCAGGAGAGGGGCTGTGTGGGCTGCAGCCAGCAAGGACATAGGGGTGGGGCTGCCCAAGCCCTTTGGTGCTCCTATCATACACCACATACACTCTGGGATGCTGGATACAGAATATAGGATTTAATGTTTGCCCTGCTGGGTCTTGGTCTTATTTTTTTTTTCCTACTTTTCCCTTCTATGCCCTCTTCTGTCCTCTTAGAATAGAAATGGTTCTTCTAAACCTTTTCAATTTTGGATGTATATAATAACTTCTTTTTTAATGGTTTATTTTTTGGTCCTTTACAAAATTTTATTTTTTAAGTTATTTTTTTTTTGTCAAGAGACAAAATAATTAGCGTCATCATGGCTAATCATGACACACACGCATGTCATTATACTTTGATCTCCCTCATTCCCCTCTCCCATGGCCTTTTTGTGTGTCTCTTCCTGCCTCCAACTGGTCCTTTTCCATTCCCCAGTCAGTTCCCACTTCTGCTTTCTTAGAACATGCATTCCACACTCTGTAGCCCTCTCTAATTTCACTTCTCTGAAGGCCACTTCCTTCCCTCCTGGGCCCACTTTCTAGTTTCAGAACTTACAGATACAATGTTTTTGTGAGTGTGGGTGTTTTTGTGTGAGCTCAGAGCTGCAAGTTTGCCTTTAGGTTCCGAGAAGATTTTGAATTTTTGAACAACGTTAGAACTACTTAGAAAATGGGGACGTATTAAGTGTGTGCGTGTGCAGGAGTTACTTCTTATCCTTTCCTATGTGGGTGCCAGGGATCAAACTCAAGTGGTCCCCTTTACCCTGTGAGCCATCTTGCAGATCCGTATCCTGTGTGGCCTCTTTCTCTGCACTGTGGTACACCTGTAATCTCTTTGAAGAGTGAAGCAGAAGGATTGCGGTAAGTGTGAGGCTGCCCTGGCTTACATGCCAAGTTTCAGGCCAGCTAGCAATGCATAGTGACACCCTCCTTCAGAATGAACTAAATGCAGTCTGCATGACAAGATGGCCGTGAGACTCAGGGGGGCAGGAACACAATATTAATGGTTCACTTATAAAGTCCCCCCTAAGAGACTCCTGGCGTGTTAAAGATTTGGTCCCCAGCTGATGGATTCACTCATCAGCTGAAGCCTGCCGCGTGTAAGGCAGTTGGTGGATGGGTCCCTGGTGATTTCATAATGTGACAGTATCATTGACAGGCTGGATGAACGTGATGAAATGGGTCACTGGGAAATTTACACCTTTCCTCAGTCGCTTTCCTCCCTCTCTTTTCTTCCTGGAATCTATCAGGTGACTAACTGTCTTAATTTGGATTTCTATTGCTATGATAAAACAGCATGACCAGTCGGGTGTTGGTGCAAGCCTTTAATCCCAGCACTCAGGAGGCAGAGGGAGGCAGATATCTGATTTTGAGGCCAGCCTGGTCTGCAGAGTGAGTTCTAGGACAGCCAGGACTACACAGTGCAACTTTGTAGCAGGTTGTTGAGGAAAGTGTTCATTTGATTTACATATCTTGAATCTTGGTCCACTGAGGGAAGCAAAGGCAGAAACAGGGCAGGAACCTGGAATTAGGAGCTGATGCAGAGGCCAGGGAGGGGTGCTGCTTACTGGCTTGCTTCTCATGGCTTACTCAGTCTGCTTTCTTACAGAACCCAGGACAGCGAGCCCAGGGCTCCACCCACATCAACCATCAAACAAGAAAACGCAGCACAGACATTTCTCCTGGGAGTGTTTTATCAACTGAGATCCTCTCTTCCAAATGCCTTGAGCTTGTGCCGTAGCCAGCACAGCAACTTGGCCTTTTCCTACCCTCCCACCATGGTGTGCTGCCTCAAAATAGCTCAGAAGCAATGGAGCCTGCTGGCCCAGGACCAGAGCCTCCCAGGCTGCGCCAAACTAAACCGTCCCCCACTTAAGTTGTCACTGTAAGTGGTGTAAAACACAGACTGATCTCTAGAATATATAAATTGTCAAAAACCTCAACAGCAACAAGCCATGTAAGCACTTTTAAAAGGGATAATACATTTAAATAGATAACCCGGAAAAAAAAATAAAACAGCCACACACAGGCGACAAATGTTCATCAGAGATATACAAACCCAAGCCACATGGTACGGGCACCTCACCTCTGTGGGGCTGGCTGTGAGCAAACAGACTACAGACAAAGGCACCTGCCCCAAGCCTGAGGATCTGAGTTCCATTCCCAGGACCCACGTGGTAGAAGGAGGGAGCCAACTCCCACTGTAGTCCTCTGACACACATACACCACACAGATGCGCATGCATGCACAGGAAGTTAAAATGTGATAAAATTTAAGGTTCTGTTATGTTTTTGGAGGATAGGACACAGCAAATCACAGCAACACTCTGTACATGTCGAGAAGCAAGAAGAAAGGACTTTGATTTTACCATCAAGAAATGATCATTGTCTCAGGATGAGTCATTGGGTTTCACTATGAGACTGTATGCTCAACCCCATTTAAACACCATACAGTATATACATGTATTAAAAACACTGTATCGCACCTCATTGATGCATGCAGTGGAATTTTAGTGGAATCATTGTATCTAGTGTAGACACCAGGACAAATAGTTGTTTTCTAGAACTACTTTGACCTTAAGGGATTCATACGGAGAACAGCGGTTGTTTTCTCTGATCTATAGAGTTGTTTTTCTGAAGGAGCCTTACAGCCTTTGCATCCCGTCGTTCGCAAAATGGTGCCAGAACACCTGGAATGTCTCGCATTGTTGAGTACTGCAAACAGTACACAAGAAGGACTAAAGTCCTTCAGGAAACAGATTAGACTGGGGGCTTTGGTATGAGGAACTCGTTTTACCCCCCAAACAACTTCTGTGTAACAGTAAATAGATATGCTTTGGGGGCAGCTGTTCAACATTCAGTTGGCAGAGTCTGGATCTCCCTGCCACCGGCAAGGCCTTAATTCATCCTTGAGTAACCCTCTTTCTTTGATCATCCTGTGTGACTCAAACACCGAGAAATATGTACAGTGTAATGTTTTCCTGTACTAGTCAAAATGAGAAAGAAAAAGTATCCCAGTCTCTGCAATACCAGACCTTCCCATGAGGCAGGCTGAGTGTTCCTATTGCTGTGCTAAAACACCATGATCAAGAGCGGTTTGTATGTGTGTGGGGGTCGGGGAGGATATTTTACCCCATAGCTCACTGCCCGCCATGAAGGGAAGACGTAGCAGACCGTGCGAGACTTGCTCCTCATGGTTTGCTCAGCCTGCTTTCATATACCTAGCAGAACCCCCTGCCCAGGGTGGCACTGCCCTCAGAGGGTGGGCCTTTCCACAGCAATCATTAATTAAGAAAATGCCCCACAGACCTTCCCTTAGTCCAGTTTTAAGGCAGTAATTTCTTAACTAAGATTCCCTCTCCCCAGATATGCCTACACTTCTGTCAAGGTGAGAGAAACCACCAGCAGCGAGTGGGAGCCGAGTACCTGCCCCATGTCCATCACAGGCAGTTAATGGGACACCAGGAAAAAAAGCTGGGACCAGAGGGACTGATTGGAAGTAAGTTAAACTCTGCTGAGGACTGAAGATATTCTATTTCCCTCCCCAGGGAACACCTGGCGCTTTTGGTGACAGTGAGTGTCAGACCCTGCACCTAAGCCGAATAGCTGCTACAATTATGTGGAGCTATGTGGGACCCGGGTACCTTAGAACTCAGGAGAGCCAGTCCGGAGAAGCAGTAGGGTTGAGTTGTGTCTAACCAGGGAAATCTCTTCTCAGGATCCGTAGGAGTGGCGGCCACTTCATCCCCTGCCCCAGGCCTGCATGTCCCAGTGCACACAATCTGGTGCCTGCCCCCTCCCTGCCTTTGCCCACACCAGAGGGGGTCACATAGTTGAGGCCAGGTTAAACTTCCTCTCTCCTTATAAGCTCATGTCCAGCAAGCACCTGGGATTCCTCTTCATGCAAATAAGGCATTCCGAGAAAATTTAGCTCCCCCCAACGATGTACACTCATCCTGAAAGCCTCTACCCACTCCCCAAATGTTTTTAAATAGCCTGTTTCCCTCAATTAAAACGCTGCTCAATGAAACCTGCCTCCCAAGAGTCCGTTCTTGCTGTGCCCACTGGCTGGCTGAGGGCTCCATCACCCCCAGCTACGCTGCCTTGGTTTCTTTCTCAGACCACCTTCTGATCTTGGGCAATCATGCTGTTAAGGGAGGGGGAGCAGCGTGGGAACGACAGAGTTGTGCATCGCCCTCATGACGCTTCAAAAGCAGAAGATCCACAAATGAGGGTCTGGGGCACTCACGTCCAAGAAAGCAGCGCGCCCAACGCCCTGGCAACGGTGATTCCTCTACCGTGGCTCTTGTCCGTTCCCCGTTCTCCAGCTGTACAGGTTTCCACACTGCTCCCGAAGCAGATTCCGTTCCACCCCAGGGACTTTGCGCTTGCCCTCCCAAACCTGAAATTGCTTTATTTCCACACTCCTGTTGTGGTTCTCTTCCGATGCTCCGTTATCCATAGCTGTCCTCCATGAAAAAACAACTTCGAGAACTTCCTGTCTCTTGTCTTGCTCTATCTCCTACATAAAACTCAAGACTTCCTTTTAATGTGTCTACGATGTATCTTCCCTTCTGGAAAAATAAGCTCTGTGAAAGGGGGAGTCTGATTTCTTCCAGTTATATCATGCTCTCAGCATTTGTAGAAGGACCTGATCCTCTAAGTATGTACTTGTGAATGTAGGAACAATGGAAAACATCAGTATCTTTGCTCTCCTTTCCTCCCAGTTCAACTTTTTCAAGCTGCCATGGTCAACCACAAACATTTTTGCAAGAGACAAGCTGGGTTTGGGTTCTGTCAGTATGGTCACACACACCAAACTGACCAGGAACTCGCTCAGCAAAGGCTCTGTTTTAATTACCGAAGTCTATGTTTGGACACTTCCTCAGCCATTACTAAGTACTTCTTTTTATATACCTAGAGACCAACAGAGAAGTGGCTTGCTTAGGGTAAAAGTTTAGGTTTGCAGGTGTTTTGTTTTGTTTTCTGCATACTATAGAAACTTTGATTCTTTTGATATAATTTTCCAGGAATATCTTTAAAATGACCACATGGATTTTTTTTTTTTAGTGTGTTCCCCCATCTTTGTACCTACATGGTGTAAGTATTGGAATCATGACTCATAGAATTTCATGTATGAAAGGAATTAGTTAATATCTATTGTCTAGTTACTTTCCTGTTTTAAAAGATGTGGTCTACTAAGAAGAATCAATACAACCTAATAACCTGTCTAAATTCTTACAAGTACCAGTTACACACACACAGCTAAATTATTACCATTGGTTGCATTCTTATCAACTATTAGGCAGACATTATCCAATTAGGAACTTTTGGCTCCTGGGAAGTGTGGACATTTATCATTTTGGCAAACGGAAAGAAAAGGCTGGTGGCACTAGTCAAGGCACAAGCTAAAAATCACTATTTGTTGAATGACAGCAAATGTTTTAAACTTTTAAATAAAAGTCTAAAAAAAAATCTTGGCTGAAAGTATTGCTGCCAACTAAATTAGCCTGTATAAGACATTCTTTTGCCTTTCACAATATCCTGTAGAACTTTTTTTTTCTTTTGAGCTTGTCTCTGTGAGGACAGCTATCAGAAAAGTGAGTGATTACTTAGGCCTAACTTAGGGACAGTGATATTATTTTAAACAAGGTAACAGCTAGAAATTATATTCTAAGTTTTGAAAGGATTTTCTCCCCTGGGGTATATTTGCAGTGACACTTGACAGAGGCTGAGACGGTGAACTCAGACACTTGGAGGGAATCTGAGCAGTATTAATGCCATCTAAAACACCAAATTCCCTGAGCCTTGGATATGGTTTGAATGAGTTCCCAAAGAGTTCACAGGTTGGAAGCTTAGAATTCACTGTGACGACGTTGCAAGGTTGTGGAGATCTTAACAGGTGGGACCTAGCGGAAGGTCCTTAGGTCAGTGAGGTCCCATCATGGGACTCCGAGTTCTCCAGAGACAAAGTTGTCTCTGGAGGAAGCCAGGCCTCTTGAATCACTCTTCAGTGTCCTGACTGGCTGTGTTCTCTCTTCCTCCCACTCCCACCATGCTGCCAACGACCTTCACAGAGCCAAGCTGAATCTGGCACAATGCTCCAAGACTCTGTGAACTAAATAAACCTTTTAAAAATTAGCCTGACTCAGGTATTTGGTATAATAAGGAGCAACAGGCTAACACAACTCTGCATTAGTCCCACTATACCTAAAGCCCCAAGTTCAACCCTCAACATAAATAAAATAAAACAAACAAACAGAAGCCTTTAGGGAAAGTTCTGGAAAACCTGCTCGATGACCCGGTGTGACACCACAGTAGTGCAAGTTTATCTGTCCTACTGATGACAGGAGATGTCTACTGGTGTGACATGAAGGAGAGCAGTGCTAGGGGAAGCCCAGGCAGGGATGAAACAAGTCCTGGTAACCAACTAGGAAGTCTATGGCTTTGTTGGTTTGGTTTGGCTTTGTGCATGTAAGTGTTCTGACTGCGTGTACATGTTTCACGTGCATGCCTGGTACCCACATTTAAAAAAACAAGACGAAAAGGCATTAGGTCCCTTGCAGCTAGAGATGCAGATGACAGTGAGCTACTGTGTGGATGCTGGGAACCAAACCTGGGTCCCCTGCAGCAGAACCCATTGCTTTTGGCCATGGGGTCACCTCTCCTGCTGCTCTAGTTTAGTTTTGCAGCAGCCAGTCTCATGATACCTACAGTAAATTCCCCAGGGAATTGCTGGACCTTCACTGGTTTCTTGCTCCTTTCCGCAGAAGGAGTATGGGAATACTATTGAATGTGATACATTCTTACAGACAGTTTTAATTGATATTTTAATTTTAACATGTAGAGGTCTCTCTGGGTGATAAAGACACAAATAGAGGTGGAATTTCTTGGCCTGTATACCTGGAAACTCGATGACAATGTGAGCTTTAGGCACTCGGGCTTCAGAATACACTGCTAGGCTGTGGGTTTTCTTCATCTCTGAACTCTGGCTTTGTCTACTCAGTTTCTCTACTCAGCTTCTGCTCCAACTGTCTCAGGCCATGGAAGAAATGTTTGCCTCTGTCCCAGAAAACTTAGCAAAGATTTCCTTGTAGGCCAATGGTTCTGGTGGACCATGTATCATCTCTGAACTGAGATTTTTAAACAACAGTGTCTGAAGTTCAACCAGACATTCATTTACTGGCCTAATAAGGAGCATTAGAGCAGTCAGCACAAGTCCTGCGATTATTCTGCAAATAACTTTTGAAAACCTGTATATAATAAATGAAAACCTACATGTAATGAGCAACACAGTCTTGAACCTATGTGACTTAGAGTCCAGGCATTAGGATATTACACACACACACAAGTGAAGATGTACTCATAAACTGAGAAGGGCTTAAATGACACTCAAGTCAGACAGGAATTTTGGTTGCGAGAAGTAATGCTGGCTCAATGACCTCATCTGGAAGGTGATGACAAGCACATCTAGAGTACCACGGTGCTGAGTAACACCAGGAAATGTTCCAGGCAGACTGAAAACCTGGTACTTGTGTTCTACGAGGGACGCCTGTCATTTCCTTCCACCCGACAGCCTTGTCCACATCATTGACCTCTCACCTCTGAGGAACTTGCCTCTTGTAATTTACACAGATGTCTGACTTAGACCTGACCACAGAACTGGCTCCTGCAGGCTCTGTGGTGGTACAGGGATGAGCATTTGATGGCAAGCTAGACAACAGGGGCACTCTCTTTTTCCAACATCGGAAGATACAGAGAAGTCTTTTTTAAGACACGGCTTTAAAAAAGCTGTGGGTATTCAGCTGAGAGTGTGTAACATGTGACCATGGGCAGACTGTATGGTTAGAGGAGTAAGGACCCTGGCCATTCACATTCATTTCCTAATGGGTTTGAATCAAATAGAAGACATACCAGGGTCAAGCTATGACTGAAGAAAGCTAAGATTAATTCATTTGGTGCTACTCCCCACTCTTTCTGGCTTCTGCCACGATCACCTTTTTGAAAAGCCTTAGAGAATAAGGCTTTGTCTCAAATGAAATAATCTCACAGCAGTGCCAAAACCCTCTCCCTCTACTGAACACAATAGCACACACACACAAATAAACCAAAAAGCCTGGCTAAGAGTAGTCTAGGGGAAGAGGCCAACAGATAAAGAATAAGTTGTTCTCAACTTGTAGCAGCCAGGGAACGCTACCCAAGCTGGTCCGGTTGTCCAGTTTTAATAGCAGGAACCCAAAGTTAAGTTCGCAGCAGGGATTAAAAGGCTGTGCTGAGCTCCACTGTCCTGGCTAATGGACAAGGAAGGGAACTTGTGACCGAAAGGGACACTCCAGAAAGAATTTCAATGAAGTACAACTTGAGCAAGAATAATAAGTTACCCAGATTTCTTGGATCATGGACAGAGGGCTTGGCATGTGGAGAGAATGCCATGAGCAGAGAACACAGCCTTGATTGGTAGCTATGGAGCTCACTGCCCACGTGGTCCCCTTGGGCCGGCTTCCTACTAAACCCTATTTGGTGAGTGCCAACACCCTCTCTTCTCTTTGCTGTTTCTAACTCTGTTCAGAGGATTCCCACAGAAATCTTTCCCACCCTAGACATCGTGGTAAATATTCTTTACTAAGATATCATCAGAGTTCAGCTTTGTGAAAAATTTTCCTTTGGGAGTGTAGAAGCAAGACTGATGGTAGAAATGTAAAATAGCTCAACCCTTCAGAGAATTGTTTGGCAGCTCCTCATAGCAGTAAATATACCCTCTGACCCAGCAGTTTCCATCCTAGCTATTTACCCAGGCACGACTAAAACGCACGTTCACACAGTCGTTCATATAAACATGTTCACGGCATCTTTATTCAGAACAACCCTAAGATGGAAACAGCCTAAATGAATATCAAAGGGAAAGTATATCATATGTCATTACCACCTGGGAATAAAAAAATCAAATTAGTGGTAAATGCAGTAATATCAATAAATCTCCATTATGCCAAGTATCAAAAAAAAAAAAAAAAAAAAGCTAGATGCATGATACAAAAATTACACAACATGATTCTGGCCCTGATGAAAATGGTCTGTATCCTGTTTTGGTTGGTGATTTATGAATACGTAAAGCTGTCAAAACCTATATAACTGAACATTTAAGACCAATGCCTTCTTATGATGATAATTATACTCAACTAAAATTTATTTAATTTTATTTTATGTGCATCAGTGTGAAGGTGTCAGGTCCCTTGGAACTGGCATTACAGACAGTTGTGAGCTGCCACATGGGTGCTGGGGACTGAACCCATGTCTTTTGGAAGAGCAGACAATGCTCTTAACCACTGAGCCATCTCTCCAGCCCCATCTTCCTTTTCTTTTTTTTTTTTTTTAAATTTTGAGCCAAGACTGGGTGTATACATGCAACTTGAAAAATTCATCCAAGTGCATTAATTATTTGTACATTGTCCCAATGTGTTTAATGGTTCGACAAAACTTTAAACAAGTGTCACTCACAGAAGTTGTAGCCGCTGATATCTGTCACCTTTATGCTGACACAGATTATGACTTTAGACCTAGGCCTCCATGTTCATCAAGCATAGATAACGGTGTCTGCTCCGCAATAGACAGTGTAGGTTAAAGGTTTGAAGTGTTTGAAATCTCATTTATAGATGACTCCGTCCTTGCTTCTATATGGCCTTTCTTTGTCATGTTAGGATTTTTGTGTGTGCACGTGTGTGTTTGTGTGTGTGTGTGTGTATGTGTGTGTGTGTGTGTGTGTGTGTACATGTAAGAACCAGAGGACAATCTCGATTGTTGCTTTCAGGAGCACTATCCAACTTTTTCGAGACGGGTTCTCTCAGTGGCCTGGAGTTTACCAGTTAGGCTAGACCAGCTGAGCAGTGAGCCCAGGCATCCTCCTGGCTCTGCTTCCACAGTGTTGGGGTTACACGTGTAAATTATCACCTCCAGCTTTTATGTGGGTTTGGGGGACTGAATTCAAATTCTCATGCTTGCAAGTCAAGCCCTTGACAGACTGAGCCATTTCCCCAGCCTCACGCTTTTTTCTATTTGCACAACAGCCTGCCTCTTCTGTTCACAGCTCCCGCTGCCCCCAAGATGGCAAAATGGATTGATTGGCAAGTTTGGCAAATGTAGTGAATTCTTTTTACAATCTTCCCTCTTTGGAAGACAACCTGTCCAGAATAAAAGGCTCTCAAACCTTATGTAAGTTAAGAACATTCCTCACCTTTAGATAAGCTGTAACGGAGCAAGAATTTGGATTAAGTTACTATTGATTACATGTTTTTAATCTTTGATAACCACTGTATTGCCGACGTCCTAAGTAATGTTTGATATGAAAAATGAAGAACTGAGTTGTATGATACAAGTAAGAACACAAAGAGAAACAAAGACAGGAGTGCTCCCTCCAAGGCCAAGTTCAGGATGACTACACAGGGGTTTATGTTCCGATCTGCAGGGTTCAGTTTCAGCTGAGCTCTTCCTGTAAACCCTAGGAACTAGCATGGCTGGAACTGCTGCTTCCCTCTCTCTACGCCACAGTATCAGATGTACCTGCTGAGGGCAGAACAAAGCTTGTGGCCTCATTTGTTGGTGCTGAATTCTTCTGGGCCTTAACTCATAAGACGTTCCGAGGTGTGGCAGGAAGTATATTTTAAGTACTTAATGTGTGATATTACGCAAAGGTCATGTCAGTTTCTCTTTGTCCTCCCCAGTGGTTGCTTTCAGTCTTTTTTAAACATTTATACTAAAGACACATAGCTCAGGACATCTTCCTGGGGCACCTGGTACGTCTGCAGGCCTGGTCAGAGCTCTCAACCATGTGGATTTTCTGACAAACATTCTCAAGGTTCTTGGTTTGACTTTCCCCTCTTCTCTAGTCTAGTTTTCATACCTAAGCTGGAAGAGTCTATTGACCGTTTTCTTCTAGGCGCTAAAAACTGGTAGAACATGAGAATGAATGACATATTGTTCACAAGCCAGTAGAACACAGCAGCAAGCCTGTACCTACACTTACACAGTTTACAAGTATGACAACTGAATTCACTACAAGCAGGCCAAACACACTTTCACGCTGTTAGAGAAGACATGGGAAGGATAGAGGCAGAATGCTTGCTGTCCTGGAGCGTGCTCAGAACTTGGAAGAATTTAAAGCCACAAACTGGAATAGTGCCCTTCTGTCAGTCTTTGATCTGCCAAGTATTTATAGATCCCTGTAGTCTCAGCTATACCTTGTTTCCATATTCATCACTATGATTTTGACTCTTTCATCTCTCCTGTCTTGTTTTTGAAGGACATTAAAGAATGGAATGGTTGAGAAAAAAAAAAATAAAATTAAAATGTTCACACGAAAGCATATCATAAAGTGAAGAGAACAAGATGGGAGAATGGAATAGCTTACAAAGACTCAAGATCCTTGCTACATACAAGATTTTTATAAATGAGAGGGTGGGGGACAAGGAGGAGGGAAGGAAGGGAGAGGAGAAAGAAGAAAGGGAGAGAAAATCCTACCCAATAAGCAGCCACCAGTCCAGTAAACAAGTGAACTGTTCACGCAGTGGGCTGCCTCATTAGCTCAGAAAATCCTACCTCACTGGTGAGAAGGGGAGTGGAAATGCAGTGTTTTATTTAAAGCCCTGCACTTCCATATATTGCTCACTTGCTTTTTTTTTTTTGGCAAGGGATGTTATTAGCTTTACCTCTTAGAGAAACTTAATATTCAGTTCTGAAGCTCTGTAGTCTCCTGCAGGATTGAACAGTTTGGGGCCATAGCTACACTTCTAAGCAAACATTGACCATTCATTCAAAAACTTTTCTGTAGTCAATTTCCTGATATAAACTCATCCTCTCTGGACTTGTCACCGGGACCTGACAAATCTTGTCTCTCTCGTCCCTTCCTTGTTTCAAGGACACAAGAAGCCAACAGCAGATCAGATACCCATGACTCATCCAAAGTATTGCCTTTTGCCCCAGACAGAAAGAGCTCAATTTTGACTGGCCCCAGTGTCACAGGCCCTAAGAGGTACTAAGAGAAGCCAGAATTATTTGTTAGTGTGCTATCTCCCTACACGGTTCTCAGCTGTTTCCTCAGACCTCAGCCCAACTCCTCCTTCACCCTTTTCTTGGACTCCTCACTTCTGGTGAGGAGTCTGATCCTCACCAGGATCTGATCCTCATGTGGAAGTCTCCCCCTCCCCCTCCTAGTGCTCCTTCCCCTCCTCTCTCTCTCTCTCTCTCTCTCTCTCTGCTCCCTTCTTCCCCTCCTCTGCCTCTTCCCCTTCCTCCTGCTCCTTCTCCTCCTCTCTCTCTGTTCCCTCCTCCCCTCCTTCCCTTCTCCTCCTCTTTTTTCTCCTCTTCCCTCTCTCTGCTCCCTCCTTCCCTTCCCCCTTTCCTTCCTCTTGCTCCTTCCTCTTCCTTTTTGTCTGTTCCCTCTTCTTCCCCTCCTCCTCCTTTCCCTCTTCTTTCTTTCTGCTCCCTCCTCTCCCTCCTTCTGCTCCTTCCCCTCCTGTCTCTCTCTGATCCCCCTCCTCCTCCTCCTCCCTCCCCTCCTCTTCCAGTGTTGTGATGGAACTCAATATCTTATGTATAGTAGACAAACATACCATGGACCTCACACCCTAATCCTCACCTTGGTGCTCCTGCAGAGATCAGAGAGCAACTTATGGGAGTTTCTTCTCTCCTACCATGTGGGTTCTGAGAATCTCAGATGCTCAGGTTTGTAATAGGCACCTTTATTCACTAAATCATCTCTGTCCCATGAACGTCTAAAAATTTGTACCTCTATCCACATTACAGCCAGCCCTGTCTTCTGAAAATAGCAAGTCCACTCATGAACTCATAGTAGCTGTAGTTCTCTGCACACAATCAAGCCAGCATGGAGCAGCAGAGGCCTCTGAGTTCCTACTACAGAGGAGCTATTGACAGTTGATGGCGTCTCACGGGGGAAGAGAGTCAGTTTCATTTAGGAATGTGACCTCTGGTAGAAAGACTGTGTGCCAGTAGATGACACTGTACCTGCGAGTAGATGGGGGGTGAAAATTGAATTTGGTGGGTTATTTTTTTAAGAAAGAGGACATGAAATTGGGAAAGGGGTAATGAGGTTGAGGGTGAACCTGGAAAGAGTGCAGGTGAATATGATAAAAATACATCCTCTACGTATATGAAATTCTCAAAGAATTAATAAAAAGATTATACTAACACACATAATGCCACGTGGTAGAATTAAGATTATGTAATTGAATTATGAATATCAATTCTAGCATTATAATAGTAATATTTTGCATTATATATTACAACATAG
Source organism: Psammomys obesus (assembly GCF_907164565.1). NCBI lineage: Eukaryota > Metazoa > Chordata > Mammalia > Rodentia > Muridae > Psammomys > Psammomys obesus. The sequence continues at coordinate 7,414,270 of NW_026596155.1, read as the reverse complement.
TATATTAATGCAGAATGTATAACTACATGTTGTTTTATATATCATCACTAATCTATATAAAAATGTTTTACTATAGATTTCATTATCATGTTTAGGTCATATACCATATAACATCACCTATAATTTATAGGGTGTTTGCTTCATGACATGAAACAACACATAACCTTCCATTCTAATCCTCCCTGTCATGCTCTTAGTTCCTTATGATCACTGTTTCATAGACAAATAGAACGAAGCAAGGAGAGCAGCCAGGGTTCTGAGGTGTGTCTCTCTGACTTTCTTTCATCCTGTGGCCTTTCTCTTCTCAGCCTTTCTTTTCTTCTACGAGGAATGCTGGACTTCATTCTCTCCTGAGGGCTAGAGTTCTGTCACCACTGAGTGACCTACTCTCTCTCTCTCTCTCTCAGCTTCTGTCTTTGCTTGGATTTCTCCCGATGGAGGCCGAGCCAGCCCTTCACAGCTCCCTCTCCTCATAGCCAGTGGACACCACTTGTGTGTCAGGCCCACCAGTTTCTACTTGATCCTCTTCTCCTAGCACCAGTTAGTCCAACCAAGCCAAACAATGAGGCTCCTCCACCTGTCTCCTATAGTCCACAGCTTTACTCCTGAGTCACTGTGAGTGGGAAGATTTAGCACTGGCTGGGTGTGGTGGCATACATCTTTTTCTACTTGGGAAGCTGAGCTGTCAGAATATTTGAGTCTAGGAAATCAAGACGAGCTTAGGCAGCATGGCAAGAGACTCTCCTAGAAAAAGGAAAAAAAGAAGAAGAAATGTAAAAAGGGGGAAAGAAGGAAAGAAGTTCCAGATAACCTGGCATCTACATTATCGCTTTATTTATTTATTTATTTATTTATTTATTTATTTATTTATTTATTTGTTTGTTTATAGAGAGGTTTACTATGTGGCCCAGGCTGGCTTTGAACTCACAACCCTCTCACATCAGTCTCTCCAGTGCTGGGAGCACAAGCTTACACTAGTGTAATTGTCTCGTCTCACACTGTCCCCTTCAGTCCTTATGCATGCTTGTTCATGGGTTTTTATTTTCTTTCAAAAATTTAGTTAGGTTTTCTTCGTTTAATGCAGGTAGCATTCTCAATGTCTTTTCGGCAGTAGTATATAGACCATTGAGATGAGTGTGGTCTCATTAGTGACAGACACCAAGGTCCACAAAGGATGAAATTCCTAGAGGCCATAACCACTCTGGGACTTCAGCCATTCTTACAAACCTGGGCAGAGCAGGAGTTGCACGGTACCTAGCATTCTCGAATCTATTCTATTCCTCGGACTGAGATTCAAGTCCATGCAAGTCAAGGCTAAAAAGACACGGATGTGATCTAAATAAGAATACTTCTTATCTTCCGGAATACTGGCAGCCAGTAAGGAGACACACATAAAGAGCAAAACAGGGGAAAACAGTAAGACAAAAGAAGCAAAGGTAGGCGTTACAAGAAGCAGGTGAGGTGCGTTAGGCTTGACGAGTCTGCATTTGAGGCGATCTGGATGAGTCAGAGAATTGCAGCCTGGGCAGAGGAAGGCTCCAAGCATTGACAGGAGCCTCCGTTGTTGACAAGGCTTGCTTCAAGCTGGCCGGAGCTGTAAAGCCTGTTTCTTGTTCTCACTAGGTCCATTCCAGTTCTCTGTTGCTGAGGCTGCTCTGACTCTGGGCACACCCAGGGGAATCTTCAGGCGTCAAGAACTGGTTGTGATGTGTGGAGCCAGCGTTTCTGGAAGAGGCAAAATGCTGAGTAACAAATATGAAGTCACTCCGTCACTTGCCAAGGGCCGGGGAGGCCTGTGTGCTTTTGTCATCTTGAAGAAGCAGAAGAATGGTAAATCCAGCCTTCCAAACAAAAACTGGGGTCTGTTTAGCAGTGCAGAAAACGGCCCCGAGGCGCTGATCCAGCTGGGGCATGCGGATGGTCTGCTTTGACTCTTCCCTGTTGCCTGATCAGGTGCCCAAGCTGGACATTGCAATTAGCGTGCCTTTTTTTTTTTTTTTTTTTTATTTCATGACAGGCTAACACGTCATCTTCGTGAAGAATATCCCCTGCATTGTAGAAAGTGCTTCGTTCGGTCCTGGGCCAGAGGTGTCTGGGAGTGCGGAGAGGGGAGTGGTATGTGGAAGAGATTTAAACAGGAAATGAGTCAGCTGCAAAGAATTCAGGGATGTGAATGAATAAACCCCCCAGCGCAGGCTGCCAGCTCCGGTGGGCGAAGCCCCTGTCTTGAGGAGCAGCCCCTGGGCTCCAGGGAAAGCATTCCTACAGCCAGAACACCAGCTCGCGAGCTTCCTGCCAGCTCAGCTCCTACTCAGCACCGGGATGCGTTTTGCACAGTCACCTCAGTTTGACCCTTTGTTCTAGGAAAAAAGGTACGAAACATTAGAGCCAAATAGTAGTACCGAATAGTAGACAGAGAGCTCTCAGGATAGACTGGGAATAACTCAGGAATTCTTCGTCCTAACCTTCATCTAACAATACCAGTAAAAAAAATAAATGCAATTATAAAAATGTCTCTGGTAAAAAAAGAAAAACATAAAGTATTTGCATCGGGAATATTTTAAGTCTATCACTGACACAGCCGTTACGTATATTTCTTTATAGTCTTTGTCCTCGAAGCATGGGAAAGTACAGTTGGAAGCATTTTGTATAGAACTTTACTTTTATTTTATAACGTCATTTCCCCATGTAAATTAAGTATTATGTAAAATCATTTTAATGTATGCATACTATTTTATTTTATAGATATATGCCAATTTATTTAACTTTTATCCATTTGGGGGCACTTAGATTTGCTTTTTTTAAGTTTTGAGTAATACTGTCATGAGCAAACATCTTGACACAACTAAAATCATTTCCTTAGGATTCTATCAATCAATGGGATTTCGGGGACTGGGGAGATGGTAAAAAACACTGACTGCTCCTCCAGAGGACCCAGGTTTGATTCCCAGCACCCACATGGAAGCCCATAACTATCTGTAATTCCACTTCTGGGGATCCAATACCTTTTTTCTGACCTCCATGGCCACACACAGACATGGCAAAACACCCATGCATGTAGAATAATAATAATGTAGAATAACAATACCAACATAAAAAGCGGGATTATGAGTCAGGGTTCTAGTTAACCTTTCTAAGGTTATGGACAGATAAGCCTAAACTGAACACATGCCAAGGTTGGGCACCCAGCAGATCATCCTGACTGACGACTGGGGTGAGTCAGAAAGCGCACAGCACTCCCTGTAGCCTTTCTCCTCTGGTTCTTCCAGCTACCGATCCTCTTGGTCTCCCCCTTCTCTGGAGGTGCCCTCAGGGGCCCCCTCTCCCACAGCCACAGCTTGCTTGCAGGTTTTGAACTGGATAAGCTCAGCGGCTCCTGCTGCATCTTTCCTGGCACTCTGCTATCAAATGGCTTCAGGACTCAGGGTTTCCAAGTCGGGAAACTAGAATGCCCTCTGGAGACAAGACTATTTGGTAGGCTCATCGTACCACAGGGTGCATGTGAGGAAAAGTGAGAGCAGGAGTATTAGACAAGCACGGGATGCTTGGAGAATGGGCTCTGGGAACCTTGGAAGAGAATGCTGGGGCTCTGGTACTGCATTGGAGAATCACTCTTGCCACTTTGCTAAGCCTCACAGAGGGACTGTCTCTGGATAGCCTTGCCTCTCACTCCACTGGGAAACCCACAGAAGCCAGGAGAGACCTTCCACAAACTCACTCCACAGCTAGCTTCCTGCATGCCTCCGTTCTCTCTCTCTCTCTCTTTCTCTCTCTCTCTCTCTTTCTCTCTCTCTCTATATCACCATGCATAGGTTGGTGATGCCTAGTTTATATTTCCAGCTTAGGTATAGTCCCTGTCCTCTGTATCCTGACTGGGTACAAATGGCTCAAACCTGGGACAAATGGCTAATTCGGGTGTCCATCGACACATCAAAGTGGATGCTGGCCACCAGGTTCACCCAGCATCCTTCAGTCTCTACCTGTTATACAGTATGGCTGGCATGCCCTACCCCCTACCCTAAACTTCTCCACCCTAGGGGAAGGGCTGCCCTTCCCCTAGCTGTCCTTACCTATATAACTCAGTCATTTTAGCCATGCCACTCTCTTGAGTCTCATGGTCCAGGCTGCCCTTCTTGTTCAGTGGCTCCTCTCCCTTCTCCCCTCCCTGCTGTCCTCACATAGCCTGGCCCAGGGTCATATTCACTCTGGACTCTCCCAGATGTCTCTGCCCCTGGCTATGCCTTTCCTTTTATCTACAATAAACCTTCTCCTCCATCTTACATAGCAGCAGTCATGTCCTTTCCTTTTCTTTCTTTCTTTCTTTCTTTCTTTCTTTCTTTCTTTCTTTCTTTCTTTCTTTCTTTCTTTTTTAAATTCAATATCCAACTGGCTGGCATAATATTTCATTAGTGTGTCTAACACCAAACGATGTATCTGTCCCACATCTGTTCTTGCTATATCTTTTGCACCTACATTAATTAGAATAGCATCCCTTTACTTTCTCATGCCTAAAACTTAGAGTTCTTTTGACTCTTCAATACCACCTCAAACACAGCAGCAAATATTCGCATCATGTTTCCTTAGGTGGTTGCAACAATCTCTTACTGGTCTCATTGCTTTACAGCCAGTTGCACAGCATAGTAACTGGAATGTTCCTACTAAAATATAAGTCAGATCATGTTGCTTCTCTAGCCCATCCCATAAAGGCTTCCATTTCACTTACGGCAAAACCAGCTTCCTAGAATGGCTACAAAGTCTGTCCCTTTCCACTTCTTTACCCTTCCCCTCGGTTATCTGCTCTCTAATCAGGTTGGCCTTCTTTGCTGTTCTGTGACCATGCCAGGCTCTTTCTTGCCATGAATTCTAGAATTTCCCAGGAGCTCTGTGTATTCTACTTCCACAGCTCTGCATGGCTCTCCTCTAGGTTCATCTTCCTATGAGCTACCGCTGACACTGTGGTCTCTGCCCCTGATTCTTTAGCTCCCTTTCTACCTTAGTTTTTCTCTGTCTTGCTTAGCAGTCACCAGCAGACTGTGCATTGGGTTTATTTTAGGTCTCCCCTTGTTGACAGACAGAATTTGTGTTTAGTGCTTGAGACTGAACAGAGGACCCACCGCACCTGATGCAACTATCTCAATGCTGACCTGCACCCTCAGCCTCCAGGAAGGGTTTCTGTCTGTTCTGTTAATTGATGGAGCCTCAGCATCTAGACAGAGCCTGACACACATTACAAAAATACTCACTGAGGGGTTGGGGATTTAGCTCAGTGGTAGAGTGCTTGCCTAGCAAGTGCAAGGCCATGGGTTCAGTCCTCAGCTCTGGAAAAAAAAAATGACAAAAATACTTGCTGAATAAAAGATAGCAAGTGCTGGAAAGGATGGGTGAGGGGAGGATTTCTTGTTGTGTGTAGAAATGGAAATTACTATAGCTACTACAAAAAAAATTAATACGAAAGTTCCCTTAAAAATAAAAATAAAAAAAAAAATAGAAGTGTTACATAACCCCACAATCTCAGTACTGTATATACTAGGCAATAGACATGAAAGTTCAAAAATCATCTTGACTCAGCCAGGAGCCGTGGTGCAGGCCTGTGATCCCAGCAATCAGGGAGGCTGAAGCAGAGGCAGGCCGATCTCTGTGAGTTCAAGGCCAGCCTGGTCTACAATGGGAGTCCAGGACAACCAGTGCTACACAGAGAAACCCTGTCTAAAATAGATAGATAGATAGATAGATAGATAGATAGATAGATAGATAGATAGATAGATAGATAGATAAGTCATCTTGACTTACTTGTTCATTGTGGACAAGAAACGGAAACGAGCTAAATGTCCATCAACCAACGAATGACTAAAGAAAATGTGGTTACATGCACATAATGGACGGCTACCCAGACATAAAATGATGTTGCTTGCCGTTGTAACCACATGAATGGAACTAGGGGTCATTGTGTTAAGTGAAATAAACCAGGTGCAGAAAGACAACCACTGTATGATCTCACTCAAATGTGGAATTAAAAATGTACTGACTTCATAGAAGTCGAGAGAGGAACAGTGGAGAGATGGCTTGGTGGGTAAGGCTTTTTCTTCTCTTGCTTTTTCTTCTCTCTGACTCAGTTGTCAGCACCCAAAATGTCTATACCTCCAGTTCTGGGTGATCTGACACCCCGATTTGGCTTCCACAGGCACATATATACATACAAAAGAAAAAAAAACATTCATGTACATAAAATTAGCAATTCCCTCAATATTTTAGCAAAACAAGAATATAAGAAATAATACAGATCATAAATGAAACTAAGGAAATAGAAGCTAAAAGAACAATACAAAGGATCAATGAAATAAAATAATGGTTCTTTGAAAGGATAACCAAGTTTAACATGTCCTTGGCCAAACTAACCAAAAGGAAAGAAAGAAAACCCAGTCTAATAACATTAGACATGAAATAAAAAAGATATTACCACAGATGCCCCTGAAATACGTTAGGGAGTATTTTTGAAAATGATATGGAAATGAGTTGGAAAATCTAGAATAAATGAATACATTTCTAGAGATATGTGACTACAGTTGAATCAAGGAGATATTTTAAAAATCTCTAACTAGAACAATTAAAAGCAATGGAACTGAAGAACCAATAAAATGGCTTCCAAAAATAAAAACCTTAAGACCAGAGGGATTCAAAGCTGAGTTCTGCCAGATATTTAAAGAATTAATGTAATGGCTCCTCAAACTATGCCACAAAGTAGAACAGGAATGAATGCTTTCAGTTCATTTACAAAGCCAGTATTTTCCTGATACTAAAACTGGGTAAGGACACAACAACAAAGTATGACCATTTTTCTTGATGAACTTAGATGCAAAAATATACAATAAACTACTTGTAAACTGACTTCAATAACACATTAAAAAAGATCACACACTGTTATCAAGTTGGATCTAATTCCAGGCATGCAAGTTTGGCTCAACTTATGCAAATCAATAAATACAACACAGCACATAATAGAATAAAGGACAAAAATCATATAATACCTTCAGTCAGTGCAGAAAAAAAAATCCTTAACAAAACTCAACAAGTCTTCATGATCAAATATTTGAAGAAAGTGGTGGTTGAGGTTCATAGACAGCATAATAAATGGCACATACAACAGACCTGTAGCCAGCTTTATACTGAATGGGAAAAAGCTGAAAGTATTGCCTCTAAATCAAACAAAAGCAAAGCTGTTGACTATTACCACTTTTGTTCAGTGTAGCACTTAAAATCACAGCCAGAACTACAAGGAAGGGGGAAGCATGCCAAAAGGCCCAGACAAAAAAATAAAGAAAGAAAGAAGTCATATTATCCCTATATGCATGTCACTATTCTTTGTTGAAAGGATCCTAAAGACTCCAATAGATTTTTGTATCTAATAAACATTTTCATCAAGATAGCAGAACACAAACAAGCATACAAAAATTACTAGTTTTCTACACACCAAAAACAAATCTGATTAAAAAAAAAAACAAGAAAGAAAGAAAGAAAGAAAGAAAGAAAGAAAGAAAGAAAGAAAGA
>NW_026596155.1:7398427-7406715 GCF_907164565.1 Psammomys obesus | reverse complement strand
AGAAAGAAAGAAAGAAAGAAAGAAAGAAAGAAAGAAAGAAAGAAAGATAGATTAGGAGCCAAGTGTGGTGACATATACCTACCTACAGTCTCAGCATGGGGAATGACAGGTGAAGGGAAGATGGAAGAAAGAAAGAAAGAAAGAAAGAAAGAAAGAAAGAAAGAAAGAAAGAAAGAAAGAAAGATTAGGAGCCAAGTGTGGTGACATATACCTACCTACAGTCTCAGCATGGGGAATGTCAGGTGAAGGGAAGATGGAAGATCAAGAGTTCAGGCAACCCCAAGTTCAGATGTTCAAGACCACACCTCATGCTACTTGAGATCCTGTTCAAAAAATAGAGAAAAGGAGAAGAGAAAAAAGAAAGATACTAGGAAAATAATCCATTTGAAATAGCTTCCCCTCCCCTAAATACTTAGAAATAAACCTAACCAAAGATGTGAAAGACTTCTATAATGAATGCTATAAAACATTCATGAAAAGGATGTTAGAAGTTAGACAGTTCTTTTACACTTAGGGTTGGCAGAATTAATACTGAGAAATAGCTATACTGGTAAACATATCTATCTATAGATTCCATGTAAGCCCTGCCAAAATCCCAACGACATTTTCACTGGGGTGGGTTGGAGGGGGGAGAATAAGGAATCCTGAGCCTTATCTAGAAGGACAAAGACCCTCCTTAGCTAAAGGAAGCTTGAACAAGGGAGGGATACTGTAGTTATAAGACTCAGAAAGTTACAAGATTTCCAGGGCCCCTCCCCAAGTTTACATGAGCAGAAAACAATAGCTAAGAAACGGGATTCTCTGGTAGAACTGCCTATGAGTTGGTCAGGGAACTCCAGGGTCAGCTTTCAAGAATCATCATTAGGGCAGGCTTCTCAAGGAGGTGACTAGCTGGCCTTGGGTCCCCTGTGTGCTTGCAGTCTTGTGACTTTCATCCGTTCTTTGCTTTCTAAGTTTTCATGAGCAGCCCGCAAGCATCCTTGTGTCTCAATTCTGAGGGCAATAGATGCACAGCAGTGGACAGATCCAGAATCATACTGAAATTCCAGGCTTTGGGGTTTCAAGGAATCTCCATAACAATTTCAACGTGGATGCACAAATTTGCTCTCCCACCGGCAGTATGTAGTGGTTCCTTTCTCTTCAACCCTCATTATTATTCATGGTCTTTAGTTTCTGGATGGTCACCACTTTGACTGGGGTGAGATGGGTTCTCAAGGTATTTTGATTTCCGTTTCTGTGATGACTAAGGATTCTACAAATTTTCTCATGTACATATTGGTTATTGTATCTCCTTACTTAAAAAGAAGTTGTTTGTTCAGCTCATTGCCAGTCATTCATTGGTTCACTAAGACCCCCTTTCTCTCTCTTCTCCTCTTCTCTCTCGGGTCTTTCGTTGGTGCCTAGTTATGGAATCAGCTTAATTGTTCACAAATGGATGAATGAAGGAAGCAGCATATGTATGCCTTCCCCTCCACCATACTGTCTGTCTGTCTGTCTGTCTGTCTCTGTGTGTGTATGTATCATATACACATATGATGGGTTATTAAGGAAAATGAAATCATGCTGTTTTTAGGAAAATGGATAGAAAGAACCATAAAACTGAAGATAACTGAAATAAGCCAGAATCAGAACTACAAGTGGCACGCTTTCTGATATGTATCACTGAAGAAGAAGAGAGAGGAACTGATAGAAACAGAGAGAGGGAGACATAGAGAGAGACTATTAAGAGAGAGTGGGACCAGTAAATGGAAAAGGCAAAAGTGGTTAGTGGGAAGAGTATCAAGGAATATGCACACACACACCTATGAAAATGTTGTCATGAAACCACTATTTTGTACTGCTAATATACACCAATAAAAAAAATTGAGGTTCAAAGAAGATAATTATTTTCTCTGCAGTAACACATCTTGTAAACAGTAGGCTTAGAATCTTGTCCAGCAGTTTTCTGCCCACAAGGGGACCTGAACTGCCTTAAATCCTACCAACTTGGATGGATTTTAATGTTTATCTCAGCAGCCAGCAAAACAACAACAACAAAAACCTGTTCACTTTAGTCATCCTTTAAAGTGGTGCCGGGTGACAGTTCCAGGCCTTTCTGGTGCCTCCTCATTTCTCAGCTCTTTCAGAGAACTATTCTGAATGTTAGCGTTCATGGTCATTCTTACGTTCCGTAGTTGGAACGTTTAAGCTGTTGTGAAACCACGACAGTGACCATGGCACAAAGCCTGCTGAAACCTTCTCCTGAGTGAAACAAACACTCTAGCCCTGGGAGGGTGTGAACTAAAGCAAGGGGCAGAACTGCATGCTGACTGGCTGTGTGAAAGGCTGTTTGAGGGGATCCTATGCTGCCAGCATAGTCACTTGTCAGAGACAATGGCTGTTGGCACAGAGCTCGTGTGAGGGCTGGGAGAGCTGCCAGCGAAAGCAATCCTTTTTGTAATGCGTGCAGTGCTGTGCTAGGACATCAGCTGAAGTTCACTGTGGCTGACCCTCTGAAAAGGGCCTTTCACCAACAGCACACCCACACGGACAACTCAGCAAATTGGAGACTGAAGTTCTAGGGAGAGGCAAGGTGGTGTAATAGAGAAGGAATTGAAATAGGAATGAGCGAACCCTAATTTTAATTCCAACGTTGTGACTCTGATACCTCCTTTAACTTCCATTCTCCTTACTCACTTACTGGCCCTGGCACCCAGCCACCCAGCCCACAAGTCTGTGTTGAAAGCCAGCTTATATTCAAAGCATTGGACCAGATGATTCCACGATTCCCATTTATGTGCATTAGGGATAATAATAATCCCATATACCTCAAAGTGATGTAATGAGGATGGAAACCCAGTTTCTACTTAGAAGAAATGGAAATACTTATACTTTCTTGCTTACTTCATGAACATATCAGGAGAATCAAACAAGATTGAACATTGTAAACTCAAAGCAGAAAACGGATATGTGAAAAAGTAGATATTCTGAGCAGAAAGATATACCATTGTTGAATATTACTTAAGGAAAAGGGAGGCCTCTCTCTATCTCTATCTTTTTCTCTCTTTCTCTGTCTGTGTGTGTGTGTGGGGGGGGGTCTGTGTGTAGAGAGAGAGGGGGAAGACGGAGAAAAAGAGGAAGAGATAGACAGAATGACAGAATCTGGGAACTGAAGAAATCTTGGGTCTTTTTTTTTTTCCTACTTTTGTCTGTTTTAACAAAAATCAACTGTCTCAAAGCTAAAAATAGAAGATTAAACAAACATCTTCAGAGTTTTTGAGAGAACTGAAAGATAACAACTAAGCCTGTTGCTTCCAGCTAAGCTCCTGACTTCCAGCTGTCTTGGGTGTTTGGACTCTGAAATCCCTTACACCCCCCAGGGGTGGGACTTGGGACAGAGTTGTGTTGCACTTTAAAAGAAAATGTAAACTACAGGTCTCCGGAGTTAGAAGCAAGAAGTTTGTGTTTGGGGTTTGTTTGTTTTCTCAGACAGAAAGAAGCTGGAGAGAGACAATCCAACAACATGAGCCACTCCTGGGATGGCCTTTGGGGCCCAATCACACCCCACCCATTATCTCACCACATCTTGACACTGTGCCCAGCTTCACTTGGGAGTTTTGTTAGAGATGGGGAAGAGAGTGGATGGGAAGGGAGCTAGGATCCCCTTCTGTCCAAAACGTTCAGGAAAACAGAGAGGCAAATTAATGGGCAGAATGTCCTCAAGAGCAATTATTTCATTTTTCTTTTGAATATTTTAGCTGTTCCTTTGACTTTTAAGAATCTGGTAAAGGCAGGTGTGGTGGTGCATGCATTAATCCCAGCATTTGGGAGATAGAGGCTGGAGGATCTCTGTGAGCTCCAGGACAGTCTGGTCTACATAGCAATTTCCAGGGCTACATGGAGAGACTCTGTCTTTTAAAAATTAAAACAAAAAAAAAAAAAAAAAAAACAAAAGGAGAAAAAAAAAAAGAAGAAGAAGAAGAAGCTGTGAGCTGGAGTCACTTCTCTGTGTTTTGCCTAAAAACAGAAAAAGTGCCTGTTTTTACCAGTTTACTATCTGGTATGTCCTCTGTCCAAGGATAATATAAGAAGTTGATTTTGGGAAATAGGAGGTAAAACAGGAGTTCTCTGTCTACTCCATGAATTGGCCTGTTATTGCAGTAGCTCTTGGAACGGCGCACCCTCCCTCAGAGAGAGTGTGTACTATGTAAATAGGCACGTGTGGCCTGGGTGTGGCTCAGTGGTAGGGTACATGGTAATCATACGCTGGGCGCCTGGGTTCAACTCCAAGCACTGAACAAAAATAAAAATATTACCATTATAATAGCATATAATAGTATCTGACTTAATAGAAAAATATATGCGGGGTGAGTTTTTGTTTGCTATTTTAAGTATTGATATCATTTTATTCTCTAAAATGTAGCATCGTGTGCAGTATAACCTAAGAGTGTGTCAGTATATCTGAACCCTAATAGTTCAAATGTAACATATGTTCAAGTGTATCTGAACCTGAATTAGTGTAATTCAAATCCAACGATAGCCATCTAGACACCTTGTTTTTACATGGGACTAAGCTGACAGATGCTCAGCCCTCAACGATCTTGTTTCAGAAGGCATTTTGGCATGAACAATAGCATAAAGCTATTAAGGCATTTCTGGATTTTCCTAAAAAAAATAAAATAAAAAGGAATGTCCCTCCCTTGTGGCCAATGTGCATTAAAGTTTATCTCTTACGTCACGATGTGCTCCTTCGTACCTTAACTAGATCTTATCCATGAACACTTGTAGGCTTTTCTCTGCATTGGGAATTTGGCATCTTCAGATACTAAGTCACTCTGAGCTACTGTTCCCAAGGGTCAGGGCTAGACAGCGAAGTTATGAAAGAGCTGAGGAGCCTCCAAATAGGTCCTGGATGCCACAGCACCAAGATGTTGGGCAAATAAGAAAAACAAAGGCCAGCTCCGTGGCAGAGTACTTGGTGTGACATCCAGATTAAAAAAAGAAGAACCTACATCTTAGTGACACAAACTTATGTTCAATTCAGAATAAACCCTCTGTATAATTCCTGGGCAAAATAAGATTTAGAGAAATTTGACACGTGTAATGTGACCTTCTATCACTTGTGCTGGGTAACTTTTGTTTTGTTGTTTGTTCAGCTTGATGCAGAGTCATCCAGAAGGAGGGGGCCTCAGATGAGAACATGATTCATCAGATCTACCTGTAGGGAAATCTGTGAGGCCTTCTCTTGATTCATGGTTGATGGGGAGTGCCTCAGGACACTTTGGGCAGTGACAACCATGGGCTGGAGGCCCTGAGTTGTATGAGAAAGCACATAGAGCCAGCCAGCGAGCAGTGTTCCTCCGTGGGCTCTGCTTCAACCTGTGCCTCCCAATTCCTACCCTGACTTCTCTCAATAATGGACTGCAATGCGGAAGAGTAAGCCAAATAAACTCTCTCCCCCAAGTTGCTTTTGGCCATAATATTTATCACAGTGAATGAAAGATATCACTTGACTATACCAAGCTGTTAATAAAAGCAGTAATAGTTGTCTTTGATTAGTGGTAAGGTGGTTTCCCCCAAAACTTTGCTATACTCTTAAATAATAGCCTGTTGGTCACCCTTTAGCTAGTCGAAGGATTTCAGTTCTGACTTTCTGAGATGTTTAGTAAAACTGTTCCTTAGGGGGTCATCTGTTACTTCTCACCTGCTTCACTCTGTGTTCCTTGGATGGCTTTCCAATTCTTGGGTTGATCCTTAATTCTGAGCATTTAGTTGCTATCTCTCCCCTGCAAAGGTTGTCGAGGAAAGGTGACAGGGGTTCTGGTGAGTGGAGCAGATGTGAGTAGAAATGAGCTGGAAGACTGCTCAGAACACCATACATCTATCTCACAGCTCTTTGGGGCTTCTTAGGCCAGATGAAGTGGTGAACTTAGAGCATGTGCTCTGGAGGAAGACTGCTAAATCCATTTCTTACAACCATTCTGTCTTGGCCCTTTAACCTTGGGATTAAATTATATTTTCCACAAAGTACTGGGAATGGATACACTAAATGTTACCTGTAACCACTCACCAGCACCGTGTTGAGATACCAAAAAGAGTATTCTCTCACGCTTGGATGGCTGCCCTTTAAAGCAGCGTTTGAACCCATGCGCTATACAATTCGTGATCCCTGGAGTGATCACAGCAGGACTAAGCCCCTTTCTGTGACATTTCAACAGGAAAAAATGGAGACCTAGCTGCCCACTAGAGGATGCATGTGATCTGTGGCTGAGTCTAAGCCCCTACTGCTTCCCCTTTGTCCAGCCTACTGTCTTCTGTGGCCCGTGGCTTTGATGCTTCCCTCTTCCTGGTTTGTAGTTCGCTGTCATCAGCAGTCCTGTTTCCTGTTTTGTCATTGTCCAGCTGCTTGTCCGGCACCTCTAACTCCTTCCTCTTTCCCTCTAGAGGATGTCGACATTTCCAGTACAGACGGGCAATGCCACCAGCTCCTCTGGCTGCAGCTTTTTCTTTTTTAAACCTCCTTTGAAGCTTCGTGAGTTTCCTGTAATGACTGTGTCTCTGTTTTGGCTATTTTAGTATTCATGTGGCTTTTGATTTTGATCTGGATTCACATCTTCTAGCCAAAAACCATCTCCAACAAGTAGTTTGGGGTTTCACTGGAAGGTAATTTGAATTTGTTTACAAGATCACCAACTCCCAATTTAGATGTCCTAAGACTTCTGGAGGGGCGTGGCCTTCCCAGAGTGCCTTGCTCTTATTATCTCTAAGCTCTGTTATTAGACAGGGATGGGCTGTTTTGTTTGTGAGCTAATCCTGCTCCTTATAATTCTAAGTACTTACTGCTGAATCAGGAGAAGTAGGAATGTCACTTCAGCAGAGCCGAAGAATTAAAGCTCAAACACAGACACAGCTGCATGACATGATAGAGCTATGACAGTTATTAACAGTCTCTCTCACACACACACACAGGAACACACACATACATATACACACATACAAACACATGTACACACACATATACACCCATGTACACACATACTCACATGTACAAACATACATACATACATGTATACACATACACACACACATATACCATATAGAGCACACACACACACACACACACACACACACACATATGCCACGTAGAGCACCGCACTATTTCATCATAGTCATCTGACATCTTTTCTGCAGGAAGCCACAAATACAAAATATATATGAACAAAAATAGCTCAGTTGTCAAAACAGATGAGGAAAGATCTCTATCTTCTCCTCCCTCCTCTCCCCCTCCTTCCCCTCCTCCTCTCCCTACCATGTCTCTCTATCTCTGTATCACTTCTTGCCCTTCTCGTCTGTTATCACTGCTCATATGAAAACACTCCCAATCCTTTCACTGGCTGCTCTCAGTGACTGGGTTCCTGCAGAGTTTGTTCCCTTTTGTGCTTCAGGTGCTCTCCGACGGGCTCAGATAGGCCCCGGCCACCCAGAACCTTCTGTTGGAGTGGGGTTCATTTTTCACCAATGGGTGCTGGAAATCTTCTTTTAAGAAAAAGCCAGTGTGGCTCAAGATTCCGAGAGGAGAACGTGAGGCAGGGAGAAGGCTGGGCTTACCCTGTGGCCCATCTTGAGGTTCCCTAAGAAGCCAGAGGCGCACAGAGCCACTTCCTTCCTGTTTCTGTTGCTCAGAACTCACAGCGAAACACTAGGACCTAACAAATCTGTCGTCTTCCCACTGCGCAGAGACTTTCGCTTTGTTGCTTCTTTTCATCAGATGAGAAGGTTCTTCGTGTCTAACAGTGCTTCTACCCGGCACCCGGGCAGCTACAAGCCGACTTCCAGCTCTGGCTTGCTGTGGTTCTCTCCTCAGAAAGACTTTTGTCGAGACTGCCGTGTCACTTTTTAGACTGCCTGAGACGTTTACCGGAGACCCGCCATTCAAAAGCCGCCGTTTAAAGGTCTGGGAACACGGCTGTGTCGGCAAAGTAGGGCCATGCAAGTGTAAAGACCTAAGTCCGGAGTCCCAGCACCCATGTGAAAAGCCGAGAAGCAGCAGCACACACGTGTAATCCCCCGGGCGGGGGGGGGGGGGGGCGAGGCAAAGATCCCTGGGGCCTCGGAAGACAGCGGGTGGAGCTGAATGGGTGAGCTCCAGGCTCAGCGAGAAGCCCTGTCTTAAAAATAAGGTGAAAAGCAATTGATGATTGCGAAAGATACCCAGGACCGACCTCTGGACCCCACACATGCAAACACATGCATACACATGTAACACACACACACACACACACACACACACACACACACACACACACACA
>NW_026596155.1:7357543-7398417 GCF_907164565.1 Psammomys obesus | reverse complement strand
ACACACACACACACACACACACACACACACACACACACACACACACACACAGAGTCATGCACACAGAGCCAACATGAGGCTTGCAATCAGATCTACACTTTAGTCTTTTCTATCCTTTTGAGTTACATAGCTAGGTATTGAAAATTTTAAAGCCCTACTTCTTGACTTTTCCCGAGATGACTTCACCTAAAAGCAGCTGAGGCCGAGCCTGGGCCCTTGTAAACAACCGACAGGAGACATGACAACCCGCAATGAGTGCAATCTGGGCTGTTTCTGGCACTTTGTGTGGGTAAAATCATCAGAAGCTAATTTGAGCACAAAGGAAATGAAGAAAGCTTCGTACCAGTGAAAGAACCCGGAGAAAATCAGGGTCAGGCAGGGTCCTTCTGTGCAGCTGGGCTCTGTCCTGTGCCAGGCTTCTCTGCCCAAATGCCCCATTTGTTATCTGTGTGGGAGTTAAGGAGGGGATGGAGAACAGCAGCTGAGAGACTGCCCAGGTTCTAGTCCCCCCTGTATCAGTTATTCTCTGCATGCTTTTTTTTTTTTTTTTTTTTTTTTTTGGTAACCAGAAATGCTGAATAACAACAGCATTTGCCTTGTAGAGTTGTCTCTGGGTTTCAGTGAGAGACTCCGTATAAAGCATGCTGTTCAGCAAATCTCCCAGTTCAGTAAAAGGAGTGCAGAGTGGCTGAGGAAGACACAAAATGTCCATGTATGGCTTCCACACCCACATATACCACACACACACACACACACACTCACACGGATACAGGGCAGTCTGAAATTGACAGAAGTAAGGATGCACACTTTCTCTTGTTGCAGCAAATAATACATCCCGTGGTTTGGGTCTAGCTAGACAAGAGCCTGAAGCTGGGGAGGAAAGAGGATGAGCCTAACCAACACAAGACGAATGGTGAACAGCAGTGAAGTCCTTCAGTCATTCTCTTGTGGTATGTAGTATATAGTATGGTTTGTAGTATTCCTGGGAAGCAGCGCCATGGCTTTCTTTTCTAATATGTGACTTCTGTATAATGCAAGGAAAACGATCATGCTCGGAGTCCTCTATAAAGTCAAGCATGTACATGCTTAAACATGGAGACAGGTGAAGAATGACAGGAAGAATAACTTCCATTCCAACAAGGCACAGAGGCAATGGATTCCCCTCTCCATACACAAAATAAGCTGCTGTGAAATACACTGCTGTGGAGTGATCTGTCTGAAAACAGTGATCGGAGAGTGTTGGGTTACCAGAAACCAAGAACCAGTCCTTTAGAGCCTCTTGCGCAAGGCCTGTTATGCAGCAGCGGAGAATCGTGCTCATCTGTTACTTCACACATAGCCCTGTGCCTCCTAGTCAGCGCAAACTGATTCCCCCATCACCACGGTGCACAGCCAGGACCTGTATGCTCACGAGTCATAGCTTCCAAGAGCTGGAAGGGTTCACAGAAGGTGATGGCAGTCGGTGCTGTACACTTCCCTTCCGGTACTGATTAACGTCCCAAGGAGACTTTGAAGTTTTTAATTATTCTTAAATCTTTGTATTAAATAGACTACTTAGTCACCTATCCTCTATGTTCACTAAATCCCCGTCTGATTTAAAAATGTACTTGCAACCAAATAGTTTCTGATTGGACCTTCGACCCTCTTCGTGAGATGGAACCCATTCCTGCCACTATTGACAGAGCCAAGAAGCTGTGGCTAGGGAGATCGTGGGCCCTGGGAGAAAAGCAAATACTGTTATTCTGTTTAATGGACCGAGTGTTAAAATGGCTCCTCGTGATTCATTGCTGCATCCACAGATCAGCGCATCTCTCAACGCTCATCAGAGAAGCTTCTTCTTGCAGCCGGTGGCAATTGACAGAGATCCACAGCAGGTGGATATGAAAAGAGTAAGACTGTGTGGAGTGCTCAGCCCTAAATGGGAGGTCCATATCGTTCCCCTCCCCTTACCCCAAGGTGGGAGTATTGTGAGAGCTAGAGGCAGAGGGGGACTTCGGGAAACAGTGTTTCCCAGACGCAACAGGGGAGTTAGACATGAGCTCTCAGGGGCTGTGACGGCATGCACAAGACTCAGGTGGGCTCTAGCCAAACACAGTTCCAGCGTGGAAGTAGACAGGTAGTCAGAGGGGAAGGAAATCCTATCCCTAGCTGAAGAGCTATTAGCTTCTGGGAGAGGGAGAGTGACCTCTCTCTAATGACATGATTCCAGGGAGATGGACCACACTGCAAGGCAGGCCTCTCTCCCACAAGTAGCTGAACAATACAAACTGGTCAGGGATGGGGAGAGAACTCAAAAGATGAGGGGTAGAGAGGTTAGAGGAGAGAGGGTGGAGACGGAAGAAGCTGGGGGGGGTCAATATGACAAAAATACGTGATATAAAATTTCTAAAGAATTAAGATAGAAGTTGAGAAAACATAGTGATTTATTAGACGTGACTGACAGGAGTCAGTCTCCAAAGTAAGATGGTGTCAGCAGGGCATCTAAAGAAACAGACCTAACATTTTCTGAATTCTATCCAGGTCCTCTTGGGGTAGACAAATGCTAAAAATGAAAGAAACGACAATGTGCTTTTGTTCATCGTGGGCTCATGGGGAAAGTCCTATCACATCCTCAGTTGGTTGCTATGGAGGCAGCCAGGGATGAGCTCAGCTAATGAATTTGGGCTGACATTGTTGTGGGATGGTAGGACCGTGGCAATTAGTAGACAACTGGGTATTAGGTTTGTATCCCAAACAAAAGCAGAAGGATCACAACACAATTTGCCAACCTAAAACCGTAAAGACCCATAGGAAAAGCATTCTTTTTCAACCCCTTGAGAGCAATCCCAAACATCAGCTGAAGGAGCTATGCACACTGTTTTATCCATGTGCCTTATCGTCTGCAAAGATCCCAGAGAGAGCAATTTACCTGCACGTTGTAGCCAGGGCACAAGGGAAGGTAACTATTTTTGGAAGTAGCTGAGTTTTGGAATACCTTTGAAGACCTGTATTCCATCCTTGTGGGATTTTTTTAAAATACCTGGTGGTCATTGTAGAACTTGTACCAATTATCAGGTCTGGTGGAAAGGGTTAAAGAACTAGCCACCATGGTTTTGTTTAAAAAAAAAAAAAAAAGACAATGATTATATCACTGTCTGTTCTCTTCTGTACTATGGACAGAATTTCTTTTTCCTGTTCAGAGCTTCCTGCTTAGTATTGGTCTGAGCATGGGGGAAAGCCATCACTCAAATGCTGTAACAACAAACTGAAAGCTAAGGCTTTTCTATGCTTTGTTTAATTTTCCTGAAATGCCCCGTTTTCCAGAAATGATTTATTGGTGACCCGGCATGTTTTTCATCTTACTCAACACTCCCTTGGGGATGTAGTTAAAAATGCAACTTAACTGCAATTCTCCTGAGTAAGGAAGTGATGAGTCGTGGCAATGAACCCACAGCACAGATTTGAGCAACGGTGCACTGTTGACTCTCTGCTAGCCTTTCATAAGGGAACTTTCAAAACAGCACAGCCATTCTGCAAACAGCGTGCATTTCATGGAAGCCTGGCTGGCTTCACGCTTGCCTTTCTTCAGGCCACATTGATCTAACCAGCAATGTCTTTGTGTCATGATGCAGAAAGTTGGCAAGTACACACGGGCACGATACTGAAGGCCAACTTCTATGTGGGGGAAGGGATCAGAGAGAGGATCAAATCCCTGCATGATGGTGACTGATCCTCTGACATCAGTTTCTTGCAACAGAGTACACTGATTTCTGTTGTCTCTCTGGAAGTGAATATGGCATGTTGTTTTCAGGAAAAAAAAAATGAAAATTTTGGTGCTAACTTGAAATTTCTTCTGGTGCTAAACTGTATAGAAAATAGAAGCCCGTGTACTTGACTTCTTTGCTTCCAGAGGCATTCTCCTCTAATTAGGAAAATGACCAAACTCTCTAAAGATGGAACTGTTTTAATGATTGAAAGGTTCAATGTCAAATTCTCTATTAGGATATTGTACTAAGTATTTTATAAACATTAAATACAGTGCATGTTGTTGATGGCTTATTGGACAAAGTAGTTTCCTTGTTTCTTTTTCTCCTTTCCTCCCATCTAGTCATGAGCCTGAGAAAAGCCGATTCTAGTTTCAAGGAGTGGTCTATATAATGTCATGTCCCTCTCAGTAATAGACTCAAGAATGGCCATGTGGTTCGATTATGGTCAGTAAGGGGCGCGTGTATGTGTGTGTGTGTGTGTGTGTGTGTGTGTGTGTGTGTGTGTGTGTGTATTTACTGGGCGATAATACTTTCTTTCTTGCCTTCAGAAAAGTCATGGGAATCCCTGTTTTGTTTTTACGGTTTTTGAGGAGAAATGAAGAGGCATGTATTTCTAACCACTCTTATGGTCAATCCATGCCTGTGAGACCTCTTGTGATTACCCAATGTCCAAAGGGCAAATGAATACTGTGCCTCCTGTGATACACACAAGCCAATGAATTGATCAATAGTATGCTTCCTTTTTTTTTTTTTTCTTACACCATTCAAATCCAACTTCCACAGGTGGCTGAAGGTTCCTATCCATGGGGAGTTATTCTGTCTGCCAGGTCTTCTGTCTGCAATCCTCATCTCTCATAGATTTACTCTGTTCTCTGCTGCTCTCGTCTCTTTTATAATGGACCCCAATCTTGGCCATGACTCTCATGCTCCCCATCCAACACCTCCCCTCCTGCTTTCCCTCCTTCCTCTGCTTCCTTTTTTCTCCCCAGCAGCACGACCCACAGGAATATATTATCCAGGATCAAACAGGAGGACCTGGTTAAGGATGGAGCTGAGCGGTAGACCTCATGTTTTGCATCCATATGACCTAGCACTGCCACCACCAAACAAACAAACAAATAACACAAACAAACCAAAACAACACAAACAGAGGAAACACTATTGGATTAGACTGAATTGGCTCCTTAGCCTCTTTTGTTCTTGCGCCATGAGCAACCCTTTCCTGCTAGCAACCATTACATTTTATGGGGGGAAAAACAGCTTTTTTGTCTCCTAAAGTCGACTATTCAAAAACTCTGTTTTCAAGCTAGGGACAGGGATGGGCGCCTATAGTCTCACTCATACAGAGGCCTGTAAGATCAGGAGTTTCAGTTATGCCTTGCCACACCCTACCCTCAATAAAACATTTAAAATAACCTTTGGCATTCATTAAAATGTCATGCTCGATGGCTTCCAAAGCTTTTAAGGATGATAACTACGTGAACACTACCCCCAAGATGAGCTATAGAAATGGGCTCGGACAATATAGTATCTCACCCAGTATGTGCAGAATAAACAGAAGCACACAAACAAGTCATGGAGCATACCTTTCCTGTCTGTGATACTTCAGGACATTTTCTCTTTTGTTCTTAAAAAAAAAAAAAAGTTTATCTATTTAAAACTTGATCTAATGTACAGTTGGGATCACCAAAACAAAAACAAACAAAACCCCAAGACTTTCTTGCCTCGAAGTGCCTCTGCTGGGAATGTGATAAGCTTAGGGATCTTATGGAACTTCAGAAAATGCACCAAAATAGACCAGAAGGGAGTCTACCTCTTTCTTAAAAAATTAGAAGAAGCAAAAGAAGTAAGAATATATGAATGTTGACACATGAACTGGTCAAAGTGATTTCTAAAAAAATGTGTTCGTGTGTGTGAGAGAGAAAGAGTGTGTGTGTGTGTGTGTGTGTGTGTGTGTGTCACATGGGTGCTAGTTATCTTAACTCTGGTCCCCAGGATTGAGTAACAAGCACTCTTAACCACTAAGCCACCACTCCAAGGCCACAGTAAGTGTTTAAAGAGGCAGCCATTATAGCCACTTCAGATCGCCTGGGAGTGAGGACTGTGTCTGCGGAACACCATCCTAACTTTTGAAAGATACGGGTTTTTCAGGGTCAGCTTCCTGGCCGCACTTTCAGGTTTAACCTCCGGGGCCACTAAATACCTGCCCTGTAACCAGTTAGTAATGATGTTGCTTCCTTAAGAGCTAGAAATAGATTATCTGTAAGCAGCCGCTTCCACACTCTGGACTGTGGTCAAATGTGTTGGCTTTCCTGTTGATAAGCAGCCATTATCAGCTGGAACCACTCAGCCTGAATGCACAAAGTCCACACATAAACCCCACAAGCTGTTTAAGGATCATATGACACATGGCATAGTTCCCATAGAGACTGTCAATCACATTACAACACACCATTATTTTGAGTTTTGAAGACATGGAACCATCTCTTGTCTAAGTAGTTCACTTGGAAATTTTAGGCCCAAGATGAATTTTTAAATTTCCATGAATGGGAACAAGAGTGAGTGTTCTGCCTACAAGACTGCACACGTGTGCATACAGACTCACGCACACATACAGGGCTTTTGCACAGTACTTTACAGTGGCTCACACCTATAATTTCAACATTGGTGAGACAAAGCAGAAAGATCTGGAGCTTGAGGCCAGCCTGGGCCCATAGTGTGGACAAGCTTAGGCTCCACAGGAAGACCATGTCATAGGTAGGCAGAGGATGTGGCTCGGGGGTAATGCACTTGCTTCAAGTGGGAGGGCTAGGTTTTTCACACCAGGCACATAAAATCCATGCAGGGGCCCTCAGGGCAAGCTGGTTGGTTGAATCTGCTGGAACTGCCAAGCTCTTGGTTTGGTGAGATATCTTGCCTCAGTGAAATAAAGTGAAGAGCAATCAAAGAAGACTCCCAAAGTCAACATCAGGCCACTGCATACATGCACACACACAGACATGTATGCTCTCTCTCTCACACACACACACATATTCTTACATGAGCCCATATGTACTTAAGCTTACATAAGCACATACATGCAAACAAAATTATAAAAAGAATTAAAGACATGTGAGCAGTCTGCGTGCCCACGGGGTAGGCACAGTGATACCTCACAACCACCTGGCCAGTTCTCACTGATGATGGTGGTCACTATCTGCTTCCTCGCTACCAGTAATGCTTTCTCTCTTCATGACTTCTCGACAATGCTTCCAGAATCCACAGAGGTCATAGGCCACAGGACATAAGATAAGGAATAATAATGTGGAAGAAACACATTTCTAATTCAGTGTGTGTGTGTGTGTGTGTGTGTGTGTGAGAATGTGTAGGTAAAAGCTCTTGTCTCTCTCCCGTAAAGAAACTTCCTTTGAAATAAACACACTGAAAAATAATGAGAGGAAACTTCACAAAGTCAGAAGAGGATGTCAGGAAACGGGATGTGAGGCTGTTTTCATTTTCTGAAGTGTTTTCTTAATTAATCATATGTATTTATAACTTCAGTAATTCCTGATTAACCATATGTACTTATAACTCACTTTAAGGGACAATTTCACTATTCCCTTTCCTTAAAACCTAGTCTGTGAAATGATAAAACAGTTGTCAAGAAAGGTAGCCACTTTAATGCTTTCCGGTTTGTTTCCCAGCAGCGTCGGAGTCTTGATCCTAAAAGAACGCTCACGTTTTCTTCCCTTCTTCCTCCATAGAACCAACAGCACTCTCAGCCGCCCCGTGCCCACTTGAAGGGGTGCCCCACACTCATGCGAAGGGGTATAAAACTAGCGCACCTTATGGAAGCAACAGGGATGGTTGGTTTTGTTCCATTAAATTCTGACTCTTGCTTCTTTTAAAGAAAGATTTAAAACAAAGAGACAAGTTAATAAATCCTCTGAAAGCCCTCACTGCACATAGATACATTAAGACACTGGACCTTCCTGTAGGCACAGGCACCCAAATGTACCGCCTGACGCTTTCCCTGCCTCTAGGAGAAGGGACTCTGCAGCCCCTGATAGTTGCTGGATGGCTTGCTTCCTCTGCTAGGTCGAAGCAGTCTAGCTGCAAACAAAATCCCAGAATTCCCACCTGGCCAGAGGCCAGAATAAACACGAGCTTGTTCTGCCGTCCTCTGCTCTGTTGACCAGACAGATGTATCAGGTTGAGGGTGGGTTTCTTTATTACTGTCTTCGACTTAACTCAGACCTTTCCCTCAAAGAATAAAGTCAAGACCATCTTCCACAGGTTTATGAATCAAACAGCTAACAAGATAACGTTTTAAGCTCTATCCTAGAACTTCCCATTCAAGGGGCAGGAAGTGGCTTTCTACTAAAAAAGCAACCTCTCTTTACTCCTTAATAAAAGCTCTAGGAAAATATTTATGGCAGACATGTGTTGTTTTCATCTGCCCAGCATCCATTCCTCTGGAAAAACCACTACTCCCCTTTCTGCCAATCCCCATATTCTATCTCTACTCCAGACACAGCGGTAGCATGTAAGTCTGGCCAAGTCTAACATTCTGCTTTACATTAAAATACTGGTGTGGAGATAAGACTTTCTCTGAGGACTCTAAAGAAGGGCAAATCTCAGAGCAGACAGCTGCCGTTGTCACACATGGAGGACGCACAGGGGTCTCAGAGGAGAAAGCAGAAGAAAGAGGAGGACAAAAGAGGAGGATTAGGAAATGGGAAGAGAGAAGAGGGGGAAGAAGACAGAAAGGATAAGGAAAGGAGGAAGAAGATGGGAAGGGGAGAAAGACAAGATGAATAAGAGAAAGGAGAGGAGGGGAAAAAAGAAAAGAGGGGAGGGAAAGGAAGACAGGAAGAAAGAGGAAAAAGAGGAGAAGGATGTGAAATTGGAGGAAAATAGACTAAAGGAGGAAGAAAAGCAGGAACAGCGGGGTGAAGAAGATCAATTTAATCTAACCTCAAAGGAGCCATGATTGAAGACAGCTGATTTCTGAGCGTCCTCAATACTTATGTCAAAGGCCCAAACTACAACAATTCAGTTTAATGACCTCAGCTGACTTTATTTTCAATTCTGAAATTGGGCAACACTTTGTCCCATAAAATAGAGTAAGTGTTCCCAGGGGTTGAGCAGACAAAGTCGGTTTTATGGACAAAGGGACGCTAAAGAAAGCAGAAACAAAGGAGCAGAAAATGAATTATTTTCAATACTGAGGTTGTAAAGCACAAATGGGAAGACAGAACAATAGGGCCACAGCTGTTTAGCTGACATGGTGCTACTTCAGGTCACCATCTTGGGAGAGCAGGGAAGCAGAGGGACTTCACTACCCTGTTGGTAGAAATTGGCCTGTTTGGGAAATTCAGCTGTTAGGGTTCTCCTATCCTGCTGTCTCAGATGGCCAGCTAGGTAGCTTCACTCCAGCTGGACAATGAGATTGTGTAGTGTGACTGACTCCATTTTCATTTTTAGAGGGATCCATTAGCGCCTGTTGGAGGAGCTCAGCCTGAAACAATAGCCTCTTGTAACTTGTGTAACACTTGAGTCATGCAGCTTCTTTCTTTCTGAGATACGAAAGCCAGAGAAGCTGAACAGGACAAGCAGTTGCTCATTTATTTCTTCATTTAACAAATATTTACTGCACACCCTGATGGTTTGAAACTGAGATGTCTCCACGCTCTCCATGTTGGATTCTTGGTCTCCAGCTGGTAATGCTGTTTTGGGAAGTGGTGCCTGCCTGATGAAGTAGATCTCTAAGCTAAGTCCTCACTGGTATCGTGTCCCAGGTCTCTCCATTGTCGCTTTCTGCTTCCTATCCGCTGTGAGGTGAACAGCCTGCTCTATATGCACTAGCCACCATGATGGAAGCAAATAACGGCTCTGAAGCTAGCCAAAACAAATCTTTTGTCCCTTAAGTTATTTCTGCATGGTATTTTGATCACTGCTACAAAAAAAAAAAAAAAAAAAGAAAGAAATCTAGCTGAAAAAAAGCTGGTACCAGAGAAATGAAGTCAATGTAACTAGAACATAACAATGTTTTGAGTGTGGAGGGCCTGAAAGGTGATAGCAATGTGTAAAATCTGCACTCAGGAGCATTCGAGTTGAAATGAGACTCAGGAGAACATAGACCAGCCCAGCGGTCATTCTTGTCATATCTTGGTCAATAATTTATTCATAATTTGTCCATATCCTGAGAGTTTTCATAAAGATGAATTTGTAAGTAATTTTGACTGGTTAGCACTCCGGCTGTGTGTGAATATTGTTGGCTGCTTTTAGACAGGTTGACTGTGAGAACTGGAAACCGAAAGATTTAAAAAAGCACGCCATTTGACCAGAAAAGAAATGTGTTTAAAAATTGTGTTAAAAAAATGATGTGATTATTAAGGATATTGACAGCATTTTTTTTTTTCAAAACTTTGTTTTTTGAAATAGGAAAGACTTCAAGAACATTCAGAAATTAGCTGGACCCAGCCCTCCACGGTAACATTGAGAGACTGAATAACTCCAAAGCCCCCAAGAGAACCCCGAAAGGCCCCATCTCTTTGGCTAATCGGACTCCATGACAGGCTTCATTTTCAACTTTGCCTAACTAGGCCTGAGTTTCTGTTTTTCGGAGCATAGAAAAAGTTTTTGAAACCAGCAGACAGCCAGTCAGCTTAAAGGTTAACACATAGGCTTGAGCTAAGTACAATAATTCAGCAAACCTGAGGAAAAGGCCTTAGCAACTCTGGAAAGTTCCTAAATGTTTAGCCAATCCTAAATCCCCCCCCCCACCTCCTTATTCACTACTAACCAATCAAATGAAAGGTTACCTCACTCCTTCTAGAAATCCCCTTCGTTGCCTTTAAATTGAGCCTGCATAAGCACTTCGTGGCCCCATTCTTAGGAATGATGGTCCCCGCCTGCTGGTAAATTTCTGCAGAATAAACGCTCCTTACTTTTGCATACTACTTGAGTCTGGGGTCTTTCCTCAGTGATTCTCGGGCCCTGACAGCATCAAGGGAGTGAAGGTTTTATCTGTAAAAGCCTTTGCCCAGAGAAGGGAGGTCCAGCAAACCCTACACTACGGGTCCACAAAGAAGCTACTTTCCTGGGCTCAGCCACCCAGGCACTATGAGGCTAAAGCAGCCAAGGGCCAAAGGGGCCCACCTGTTTTCTGCTCAAGCTGTGTGTGCAGGGTTTCAGACTTTGAGAGATGCGAGGTCATTTAGGTTGCTATTCCTATCTCAAAAGAAAGCCTGGGCAAACCCCGAGTCCCTGCCGGCAGCTCCGGAAAAGGCAGCGCCTGGAAAGGTGCTCAGCTTTGGAAGTGAGCAGCAGCATATTGCAGTTCAAACTTGAATGTCCTCCTACAAGCTCGTGTGTTTAATGCTTGGACCCCAATTCATGGTACAACAGTGCATGCAAGGGTTTTGATTAGGTTCATTTAATTCTGCCGGTTAAATAATTAAAAGGCAGGAAATATCCCGAGCCAGACAGATAGCAGCAGAGAGATTGTCAATCCCACTGGGTGAGACTTAAGACCACTACCACGATTTTTGAGGTAAATTTGAAGCAAGCTTTATTAAATACTGGCCAGATCCATACCCTGGATTCCCAGAGTATGGTGCTGAATTACATTAGACAGGGGCTTATAAAGGCAAACCCCACAAGGCTACGTGTTTCCTGCCTTCATCCAGTCAGGTGCAAGTACACACGCTGACATACTTCCTGCCTTGGTGTGATCAAGAACACATCCGGTGCAGCTGGAGCAACCAAGCTTGTTTACAGAAACGAAAATACAAGGTCTGCCACGTTACATGGCCTTCCCCAAGCATTCCAGGAAGTTTTCTGTCCTTCCGCAAGTGGGGTTCAGGGGATAGAGGCATTTTTGTTTATAGATCTCTTAGGCACAGTGATTTAAAATTAAAGCATAACTTTTCCTTCACATTTCGCCCCTTGACATGTATCCTGAGTTAACTTCTTGACTCTGTGGTAGGTACCTGTTTAATAACCTGTTTAATAACCCTCAGCTTAGTGGCACCCAGATGGGAATTTATGTATCTAGCCAAGGCATTAATGATGCAAGGCCAACAGTAACCAACAGAAACAAATGTGTCAAAGGCCCTTGATGCCTGACATCAGAGTTACTATCAGGAGAAGCTGAAAAATGAGAATGAAAATCAGCCATTTCTTTGAACTGAGGTCTTCCTTTTTTGCATTTTGTTGTTGTTGTTGTTGTTACAGCCAAATCATCTCTAATGATTCCCAAGTAGTCTGCATAGAAACAACGATTTTCTCTAAAAGCCACATATATAACCTTCTTGTTCTACACAGAACAACTGGAGTGGGCTATCATATTGTAAAAAACTAGTTTGGCTAATGAATCTGCCTTTGATAGATCTGGGTCTATTTAGTTATAATAGGTACCTTTTCTGGTATGGCAACAGGCACTGGAGGTAGCCATTTTGTTCTCTTTGCCAGAGAGTTTCTTTTGAACCTAACATTTCAGCTTTTTTTTCGGATAAGGGACAACATACTGGCTTCTGTAACTACTTCCTGCTGAAATTAGGACCTCACTGTCAGAGCCCACTGTCAGGGCCCAGGAAGGCTGGAATGCTCGTCAAATTTTGGGAGGGAATTTGGGGAATAAGGCATTCACCAAAAGCATCTGGTTCACTGACCAAGCTGAAGAGACAGAGAGCAATCAAATCAGCTGGACTGGTTCACACCAGCTTTAGGCAAATCCATGGCTTTCAAGTTTTATAGGACTACCTGGGGCTGGCATGGTTTAGATCGCTTTTGGGGCAGCTTGTAATCTGCAGCTAATTCCTGAATGGTATCGATCAGCTGAGTGGAAATCTGACTGGTGAGACAGATACAGACTAGGAGCAGAAGTTAAAGTTTAGGAACTTAAAGGAAATCTTACGTTTCGAACTTTCAGACTGACGGGCCAGGTAGTTGGGGGTGGGGAGGTGTCCCAAGAGGAGGAAGATCCTACTCTCAGGAATAGGCAGGTGGGGAAACGAAGGCTGTTGATTGACAGTACTTATTTGAAGTCTGTTTGACCTGTGAGAGATGGATCCAAGTCTTAAGACTCCCTGGACACCCGGAAGCTTTCTTCTTGTTGTTGTTATTATCGTTTAGAAAAAGAGATAAAAGTTTTGGATATGTTAGCATTACCACTGTTTGTAATCTGTACTGAAGTTCACATAGAAACAGCAGCTAACAGGTGTCTGTAAACAGCTGGAGTAAACTCATGCCTTTAAGTCACAGCAAAAAGCTAAGGCTCTGGATTAAAAAACAAGAACACTCTTATCTGTCCAGGGGCCTGGATAGATAGATTGGACAGAGATGTTTTCAGCATTATGAGAAGCATCTTAATTCTATACTTAGACAACAGCCGAAGGACATTTAAAATCTTGAGCTTGTGACTGATAATAGTAACCAGTGCGTTACCAGCTTATCAGTTAACCGCTGATCAGTGTTAAAAGTCTAAACCTTTGTAATCTTAGTATGGCAAGGAAAAGGAAAGGAAGCTGAAACATTTATCATTCTTTGTATGTTTCAAATCACTTTCTTATATCTTTACAACTTGCATTTACATATATTTTTTGCTTTCTTTTGTTTTTGCTTTTACATATCTCAAAGCATTTTTTAGGCCCTCAGAATTTGCACTCTCACATCCTTAGACCTTTAACCCAGTAGAACACTTTCTTAGACCCTCAGAACTTATAGAAACTTAAAACCTTTTTATTTTTAAATCTAACCATGTGCCATGAGACA
Source organism: Psammomys obesus (assembly GCF_907164565.1). Lineage (NCBI taxonomy): Eukaryota > Metazoa > Chordata > Mammalia > Rodentia > Muridae > Psammomys > Psammomys obesus. The sequence goes on along the minus strand of NW_026596155.1, from coordinate 7,384,912 downwards.
TAGGCGATTGATTAGTGAGAGCAGTCATTACAAAGCAAGCTCCTTCAAATAAAGGAACAGTGAAAAGTTACAAATGAAACCCATTTATCCTTTAATAGGAAGCCTGTTCTCAAGGCAAACCAGCCCGTGAGTTTGCCTTTGTCATCCAGTGTCCTAATAGCTTTAGAAAATCAAGGCCTGACTTCCATATATGATGTGTACTGACCAGGCAGCTGCGGCCTTGGCGGGAGAAGGGCTGCCTGTCACTGACAAACTGACAAGGCTACAGTTGGTGGTCAATCAACCCTACAGGGTTCACAGTTTGTGCAGGGGCCCGGCAACGGTGAGACATGGGGCAGTTTTCCCCAGTGGGTAGTGTCACTGCAATCCAGGTCTGTGCCCCATCTGTCTTCTCTGGAGACCTTAGAGTTGCCTCCAGAAGCTAGCATTCCCATCTATCACAGGAAGGTTTTTCCATGAAACGTTTAAATTCCATATTCAACAGACCGCTAAAGAGTTTTGAGAGCCGTCTATTAAGGGTACCTGATTTTAAATGCTTTACTTGTTTTTGGTTATTTGTTTTAGGCTTAACCTTGAAAACATGTAGAGGAGCCTAAGCAAAGCTTATTCTTCTAATTAATTACATTAGTCCTTAGCATGACTGCAAGTATAGTTCTGAATACATTGAAGAATTTGATCATTACAAGGTAACTGACCATTAACTTTTGTGTCTTAATTATCTTTATCAGTTTATAAGTTAGTAGATTTCATAAAATTAGAACTTGCATTTTTATCCTTATTAGGTTTTGCCTCAAACAGTGTTTGAACTGAGACTCTTTTAGCATCAAAATAAAACTTTAAATCGTAAATACAGTCCATAGGGAGACTGGAAACCTTACTTTCCTGGCCCCTGCACAGTGTATCATTACAGAAGACCACACGTTTCTTGTCTCAGTTTAGAACTTGGGTGAGTGCTCTGCAGAGAATGCCAATCCCACCAGGTGAGAATAAGACCACTACCACATTTTATTTTGAGCCAAATTTGAAGTAAGTTTTATTAAGTACTGACGAGGATTATGGACACTGGCCAGGTACACACCCATGGCCAGGTTTATACCTGGATTCCCAGAGCATGGTGTCACATTACAGTAGGAGGCTTATAAAGGTGCTTCACATCTTTGTCCAAGCAGGGGCAAGCGTACACCCTGCCTATGTGTCATCAAGCACATGTGCTGTGCAGTTGGAGCATCCAAGTTTGATTGCAGAAGCAAAAGCACATGCTTTGCTGTCTCATGGGAACAGCCCCAAGCATTCTAGAAATTGTCTGTCCTTGGGCAAGTAGGGCTTCTGAGTTACAAGTGTTTTTTGTTTTGTTTTGTTTTGTAACTCTCTTACGTACAATAAGTTAAAATTAAAGCATAATTTTAGCCATCACAAAATCTTGAATACAGCAGACAGAATTAGATAGAATGAGCTGTTGAAGAGAGCTTTTCCTGGGGTGAGAGATCACACATGCAGTAGGCACCCAGAGAATAAAAGACCATCTGTTTTGCAGAGGGAAGACATAGGAAGCTGAAAATCCAGTCTCTCCTCTTGTTTTTGTGTTCTGTTTTTGTTGTTGTTTGTTCGTTTTCAGTCTCTGAAGTTTCTTCCTCCCTTAATTTAAGGATTTTCCATTTGCAGAAAAACAGGGCGGCTGATTGCTATACATTGTGTAAGCATGTCCTGATCTGGCCATGACTTTGTTTACCCAGTGCATCAGCCGGGGTCTTACGAGCAGGAGAAAACCCTCAGAGCCTCTGTTTTAAGTTGCCTGGCTTTATGTCTCCAGTCTGGAGGGTAATGAAGAAGCCAGCCATCTTGGAAGCTCACCATCTTCTCTACCGTAGTCTTGGCCCCTCTCCCGATCAGTTTGCCTACCAGGGAGTCTATCTAATTCCTAGTCTCTCACTGCTTAAGGATATTCCAGAAACTTGAGATGGTGGGCCCAAACTAAATGAGGTGAATCACTGAGGTGTGACGTTAAAAGTTGTATTGCTCCTCACCTGCTTCCTTGCTCTCAGCTTCCTGGCTCCCACAGAGCAAATCCTTCTTCCAGGCCATGCTCCTGCTGATTGATGTTCTTCTGCCCAAGTTTATGAGTCCAAGCTGCCATAGACTTGACACTCTAAAACTGTGAGCCAAGACAAGTGTGTTTTCCTTTAAGTTGTTTTATAGGGTATCTTAGCCACAGCTATGTGGCTGTTATGGTTCTGAGGCGGCAGAAAGAGACAGAAGGCAGAAAGAGACCAGAGTATAAGGGAAGTTCTGGTTTCTTTAAAAACTCAGTTACGTTACAGAAGCATGTTTGTGTTTTAATCTTAAGTGTGGGATTTTAGTTTGGTCTTTAGTTTGTCCAGAGCTGATAATTGCCTTTTGCAGGGTGTAGTCTTTGCCAGCTGGGAAAGGCCTGCCCTGTGCAGCACGGAGAAGAGCATGGTTTAAGAATCCAAGGAATAGAAATAATACATGAAATGCTCTAGGTTTTATTCCCAGAACTAAGGAAGGAAGGAAGAAAGGGAGGGAGGGAGGACAGATTGAAAAAAGGAAGAAACCTTTAGAAGATATCTTTAGGAGTAAAATGAAAACTGTAGGTGCTAATCAAAGACATTTTATCTTTATAGGAGATGAGCATCTAGGAAACACGTTCCTTCTCTCTGGGGCTTATTTTAGCAGAGACTCTATGAGAAGTCCTGGCACAAACATCAGCTGGTCCCTAGGCTATTGTTCCAATATGCTAAATGTCCTCATTTAATTTATTAAACGTGTTTGATCTCAGATATCTGATCTATAAGTGCATGCATGATAACATTTTCTATTTATGTCCTTAAAGCCCAGAAGTCCAGAACACCTTAATAAGTGCGTAATGAACTGCACTTGATTAAGAACGAAGATACGCAGCTGTTAACTAATGGCCATGAAGATACATGGAGCCTCTATTAAATGCCAGATGTCTTCTCTGATCTGCATGCTATTCTGAGACTTTTATGTCATGTGGTGAGAATTGTGTATGCTGATTTTACAGTGAGGAAACAAACATATGATTTGATGAAAGGATAACCATTTTAAATTATGGTTATTAAAATTCTATAAATCCAAAACATTTATGTTTTATAGTATATGCAATGACTCTATTCTGAGCAGCTCACACCAAGTAGTGTTATTTTCAGGAATTTGTAAATCTAACAGGTTGCATTTGCCCATGAAACAAATCTGTCTCTAGGTTTCTTTATTTGTTTTGATTTTCAATCAGGAATGGTGTTAGGCATTAAGACAATGATAAATACCATGATAATATATAAATAAGGAATGTTTAAATGTTCTTAATTTGTGTGCTATATAATAATAGATATATATAGATGACATGACATAGAGACCAAAAAATAAACTCTGCCTGTGTGGGTTGACTCTTACACTGGATTTTATTATTATTATTATTATTATTATTATTATTATTATTATTATTCAGTGCTGGAGACTGAGCCCAGAACTTGTGTATATGCAAGTTCTCTGCCACTGAACTATACATCTAGCCCCTGTATATTGAATATTTTTTTAAAATTTACATTTGTTAGCTGGGCATGGTGATGCACACTTGTAATCCCAGCACTCGGGGAGGCAGAGGCAGGCAGATCTCTGTGAGTTCGAGGCCAGCTTACTCCACAAAGAGAGTCCAGGACAGCCAGGGCTATACAAAGAAACCCTGTCTCAAAAAAACTAAAACAAACAAAAATTTACATTTATTTATTAATGAGAGAAGCACACGGGTGCTATGGCACATTTATGGAGGTTAGAGACCAACTTGTGAGAGTTGGTTCTCTCCTTCCATCACATGGAACCCAAGATCACACTCAGGTCACTGACCTTGGAGACAAGTGCCTTCAGCCACTTAGCCATCTCATTGGCTGATGTATCCTGGATCTTGAAGGACAAACAAATCAGAATAATAGTGGACAACATATGGGAAAAGTGAGCAAAGGACAGTATTTTAGATGGAGGAAACTGAATGTGCAACACAGCGGTGGGAATACAATGCCTTAACAAGTGGAAAGATTATAAGGATTTTTGTGATTATAGGATCTGATGCTGCAAATAGTGTGTTGACTGGAACTGTGGATGAAAAGAAGACAGAAAAAGACACTGCAGCCACTCCTGATGAGACCTAATTGACTACGGTCAGAAGGAAGGAAAAGAAGACCTCCCCTATCAGTGGACTTGGGGAGGGGCATGCATGCAGAGAGTGGAGGAAGGGAGGGATTGGGACGGGAGGAGGGAGGGAACCACAGGGGGGATACAAAGTGAATAAAGTGTACTTAATAAAGAAGACGGAACAAAGTTTCAGACAAGATAACAACAAGGCAATATCTATCATTTGCTAAAATGATTATGAAGTAGGGTGGAGAATAATTTGAAGAGGAGAGAGCCAGATGGCAAAGGCTCTTGTAAGATACAACCATAACAACGTGCCAATAGAAACAAAGAGATAAAATAAAATCTCTACCTATGGGATGAAATCAAAGAAATGAATGATGAAGTGGATATGAAAGGTAAAATGAGGTTCTACTCAACAGAATGGCTACTCAAGCAAGAAACAAATAGGACATACAAAAAGAACAGGCATGGTGCAAATTAAAAATCAGCCTAGAGCTGCTGAGGCGGCTCTGTAGGCAAGCGTTTGCTGCACAAACCTGGTCACATACCTTGTCTGACATTTCATCTTTGTCGGTTGTAATTACCGAGAGCCTGTTCTCATTTGTTCCCAACGTGTGTCAAGAGGTGATAGAGGAGAGATGGAGCAGGAAACAAGGCCCCAGATCCTGGAAGCCACTGGGCAGAACTAGAGAAGTCATTCTGCAACACCCTTCCTGGGCTTCGAGATGAGGAGGTTGGAGTTGATGAATTTCTCATCTATAATTTTGTAACCACGTTTGTTATCCAAATCTCACTATCTCCACATCTCCTCTATGGGCTGCCAGGAAAACCTGAAATAACTGGAAAATGGGCATTGAGAGAGAAACTCGGCTTGAAAAGAGCCACAAACCTTGTAATTTCCCCCCTGGATAGTGGAGATATGACTTTGAAAAAAACATTTCTGCTATAATACATAATAGTTTTGTAGATTATTGTGACAATGTGAAGCTTTTTATAAAGAGAGTGATACTTGGGCACAATATTTGGGTTTAGGTTGAATAACCTTTTGAATATACATATATATATATATATATATATATGAAAATAACTATGTAAGATTGTCCTATTTAAAGGCCTCCCACTTACTGCTTCATGCAATAAGCACTCTATAGTAACCTGATTATATTTGTCCCTCTGGGCAGTTATGACTGCCTACAGGTAATACAGGGATAGCAGGCATCCGCTGTAATTATATTGCATCAAATTGTATGTCCTTGCAATAGTAAGCAGTCTGGATGACTGTGCAGAAAGATCTTGCTGATAGATAGGCTCCCAGATGCTGAGCTAGCACCAAACTAGTTGTATGGGGAGCTTTGTCCTCTGGATTCCCCCAAAGGGTGAGGTCTAATGGGCTGTGAGCACCAAAGAAAAACAGACCACAGTTCAACTGACAAAGAGTCCCTGGAAGATATGTACAGCTCATGAGAGAACAGTTCTGTGCATTATTTTTTAGTCTGTATTGAGCTACAGTCCAGCAACACCCTTGTGCTCAACCTCTGTGCTAAGATTCTTCTCTGAATGAGAATCTGAAATAACATGACTCCTGTAGGGATGGGAGAGGAAGACAGGAGAAGAGTCATGGGCAGCAAGTCTGGCTGAAGGCACGAGGGAGAGAGAACAAAGAGACCCTGTCACACAAAAGAGTGAAAGGCTGGGGACTCATACGCAAAGGTTGTCTTCTGACACCACATGAGCATTGTGGCACCCAGGCACCGTATGTAAACACACACAAAGAGCAAGCGAGCAAGCGAGAGAGAAAGAGACAGACAGACAGACAGAATGGAAGAGAAAACAAAAGCAACAAAAATGATATACTATTTTAGAATAAACACAAGAAATGTGTAAAGCTTACATGAAGCAAACTTTAAAGCACAATTGCAGGACATAAAGACCAGCCGAGTGAACAGATTATATATTCTAAGAGTATCCAATATGTGGTGAGTGAAATAAGGGACAAAGTAATAAATAGACTACCATGTTCTTTAACAAAGTGAAAAGAGAAATCAGAATCTATATTTCTATTTATTGGAGTGTAAACAAATGGTAAAAAGTACCCTAAATCACTACCTATGGAGGACAATGAGCAATAAAAGACAAGAATAGCAAAATGTTCACACCCATAATGTTCATCCACTAGATCTGTCATCTAATGCTCCTCAAGTATACAGACAGATCCCAATCCATGAAATGATTGTACAGTTATTTTCCTAATCGGACCCCTGCACATGGTATTGAGGCTGTCACCAGTCTTTTGCTAGTGCAATCAGTTCTGCAGCCAATCACGTGGTGATAATTGTAGCTGTCAATGTAAGTGGACTGAAAGATGTCTGGAAAGTTAGCAAAACACATTTCGGGTGTGTCTGTGAGAGTGTTTCCAAGGTGTACGGGCAGGTGGGAAGTGAATCGGGTGAGGAAAATCTGCCGTTACTGTGGCCGCCCCCCTCCGAGGGGTTGGATGCTTGAAACCACGATAGCAGAAGACCCTTTTAACGTGTTACCAGACTCTCCTTTTTAATTGTCTTTGTTCCATTTATGTATTCAGTGTGTGTGTGGAGGGGGAGGGGCAGGTGTACACAATCCATACCTGTGTGCAGGTCAGAGGGCAACTTGCAGAAATCAAATCCTGGGCACCAAAGCCCAGTGATCAGGGTCAGCAACAAGGCTTTTCCCCTCTGAGCCACCTGTCCAGCCCTGCTTAGCTTGTCTTGAACTGTTCCATTTTGCTTTGTCAGCCAGGTGGTGGTGGCTAACGCCTTGAGTCCCAGCACTCAGGAGGTAGGTGAATCTCTGAATTCGGAGCCAACCAGGTCTACAGAGTGAATTCCAGGACAGCCAGGGTTACACCAGGAAACCCTGCCTCAAAAAAAAAAAAAGTTTCATTGTTGTTGTTGTTTTTGCATGTTGCCATTGTTTTTTTTGTACAGACTTTAGATTCTTTATCTTTTAAGTAGATATCATCCCAAGGGGCTTTGTTTGAAGCCTTTTATTTATTTGTTTGTTTGTTTGTTTATTTTACTGGGCCTTCCTGTTTCTTAGACTAAGAAATTACCAGTCTCCTGAGCTCTCCAGTCTAAAGACAGCCACTGTGGAACTAATCAATTTCTGATAATGTATCATGTAAGCTAATGACACACACACACACACACACACACACACACACACACACACACGCCCCTAGAAAACATCAACTAAAACATTAATTACCCCTTTAAGTTGAAATTTAAAACAAGTAAGGCTGTCAACCACAGAAATAAACGCAAACACTTTGAAATGAAAACATTTGACTCCTTGAATATTAACAATCATGATCAGAATTCAGAAACAGAAACCATGAAAATCTGTGAAATAGTCAGGTCTAGATTTCGGGCTGTCAAGGTGACTCAGCCAGTACCAGACACTCACTGCCCAGCCCTGGCAACCTGAGTCCAGTCCCCCAAAGCTATGTCAAGATGGAAGGAAAGAACAGACTGCATGAGTTGTCCTCTGACCACCACTGATGCACTGTGGTTTGCATGCCCACAAGCATATATGTATGAAAAAAAAAGAGAAAGAAAGAAAGAAAGAAAGAAAGAAAGAAAGAAAGAAAGAAAGGAAGGAAGGAAGGAAGGAAGGAAGGAAGGAAGGAAGGAAGGAAGGAAGGAAGGAGGAAAGGAAGGAAGAAGGAAGGAGAAAGGAAAGGGTCAATTTTAGAACAGAGAGTTATACATTCTCACTCTCTTTCCCTTCTCCATTTCCCACACCCTCATCTACACATGTGCTTCTTTTGCTGATGTGCAAGGAAGCACCTCTGTGTCATACGGGCACTGGGAAATCTGCCCAGCAACTACAGGGCTGTGCCAAATGACTTCATCCATACAAGCTGGCACAGGACTTGAGAGCTGACCTGTTTAACCAATGGTCAAGGTTCCCACATCATCTCTCAACACAGGACGCTGCTACCCTGGTAGGTAATGGCAAAGCAACTTGCTGAGACATTCACACTTGGTGGTTCTCCTGTAGTGTCAGCATCCTTTACTTGAAGCACATAGCCCTACTGTTCCCTTGTCTCAGAGGTGGCTGGCAGCTGAGCAGAAAACTGGAATTTCCTGAAAGGTGCTCGATTTATCTGTAAAGACCCCCATTCACAGGTGAGGCGGTAATCTACACACCCAGCTCTCTGTAGTAATGCGGATGGTCAGAGTTAGGCTAAGGAGCTTCACTCACCACCACCTGGTGAGAAATCACGAGACAGAGATAAATTTTAATGCAACCATTGGTATTAATGAGGCACATTTATTGAGATAGCAAAACAAGAAAGGGCAAAGGGTGATACCTCTTGCATGTCAGTTTGTGGCTGTGAATTGGTGGTCTTAGATGTAGTAGACACCAGAGACTTTCTCCTCTTAACTTGCTATGTCATCCATAAGGAAAAGAGAGAGAGAGAGAGAGAGAGAGAGAGAGAAGATGGGAACAAAACGAAAGAAACAAAACAGAAAGTCCCTTTCAAGTACTCACCAGATTTTTTTCTCCACAGACACCATAACCCAACCATGGACCTTTGAACACTTAGAGGTAAAGTTCAACTCGTGAGACAGATTTGGCTAAAATCCATCATGACTTAAAGTTATAGCTCCTCTGAAGTTTCTGTTGAAGGTGGCTGGATGTGGGCCCCTTGGAAAGCTCACTTAACTGGATAATGCCTTTATATCTTAAATATCACATGTGAGTCTTTCTATGTTAAATGCAGTCAGCTCTGCTAAAACCCTAATGCTGCTTGGCAGGCAAGCTATAGTTTTAATGTCTATTCTATGCTCTCTATCGTCTTTTGGACTTGATTTTCGATTTTTTTTTTAAACTGGTGTTAAACTGGTAAGGTGTGTCGTCTCTACCCTGGATCTGAATCTGTCTCCTCTCTTCTTGGCTGCTGTCTCTCCTTTGCCTCCAACCAGCTGGCTATTTTCTCTTCCCAAAGCAACCATGCAGTGACTCTCTGCAGGATGGCAGCAAAACCTCTGAGCAGACAAACCAGCAGCTGCCGACTGCAGATCATTAAAGGAAATCCAGCAGCTTCTTTTCTTCCAGCTTCATGTACAGAAGTCATTTCCCACCCCTAACCGCTCACCAGCTGGAATGTTTGTGCATATTACCAAATTAATGAGATTGGCAGAGGCCCCTTGGATTCTTCCCATGAATTTATCTTTATGATACAATTTCTTCCATATCATGCTCATATTGCTAATGGACAAGAAGTCTCTGTAAGGTATTTGCAGTTTCTAAGATGAAAGATGTTACATAAACAGAATGAGCCCATTTGGGGAGATATGCAAATATAAGTAATATTACGACCTTCAGCAGCTGCCAGCAATAGAGACTACAGACCTGTATTTCATGGACACATAGCTAGGGACAGCAGCTATGTTTAAACATGGTTCTAATAGATAAGGACAAGTAATTGCTCTCCTCCACAGGTGTATATGTGAGCCCTCCACAGAGCAGACTTGCCACGAGGCTAATGAAGCTTGCATTATAGGATGCCTCGCTCATATGGGGTGCTTCCAAGCTTCTATACTGCCAATTTTTATTTCTTCAATTTTATTTTACTTTCCCGAAAGAAGGCTTCTCAGATCCCATAAGCTGCAGGACTCAGAAATATCATATCTAGATTTGTTCCAAACATACAATGCAGCTTTCCATGTCTCGGTTTTAGTTTTAGCCAGCATATTTTTGGAAAATGAATAAGAATAGTAATATGGTTACTAAAACAGTGATTCAAATTTCTTTTTTTTTAACTTTCTGGATACACACACACACACACACAAACACATACACACACACACACACACACACACACATATATATATATATTCCCTTGGGAATAATTTCATAAAACCCTATTGAAAGAAATTTGATAATAACTTTGAAAACTATAAATATATTCACACCATTACAAGATAACATGTCTATAGATATTCATTTACCAAAGACTGGACATATTCCAGAAATGTGCCAATAAGAAATTAGTTAAATCAATTATGATGCATCCATATGGACACCAGGCAGCTGTCAAAACATGAGGAAGTGCTTAGGAGCTGGTGTGGAAATGTTTCAAAGATTAGTTGTTAAGTATGCAGTGGTGTGTAAAGAATGCTATCCTGTATAGGAAAAGGTTGGCAAGACAATTACTTATTTACTTTATGACAATTTTGAAAGGACACACACATACAAAAAAAAAAAAACCCTAATAAAGGAGAAGAGCATGATATTAGACGGATGAGAAAAAGCCGAGAAGGTGACATTTTACAGGTTTATGTAATATACGTGTATGCTTATATCCATAGGAAACATGATAGCTACTTAAAAAAAAAAATAGTGCAACTAAGAAGAGAGGGCCAGTGTGATGGCTTAGCAGGAAAAAAAGTCTGACATTAAGCCTGACAACCTAAACTCAATCCTTGGGACCTCTGTGTTAGGAGAGCACTGACTCCAACAAAGTGTTCCGTGACCTCCACATGTATGTGATGACACAGACACCTCCCCCCCCCCCACAAACCCCCCCCCCCCCAACAACAAAGCCCACTAAAAAAAAAAGGTGAAGAAAAAAAAAAAAAAAAAAAGAACTGAAGAGTTATCCCAGCATTCAGGAGGGTGAGATAGGAGAATTGCCCTCTCAAAACCAACAAAATTTCCAGATCAAGATCTGGTCTCAAAAAATGTAACCATAAGCAGATAAAAAAAAGAATGGGGAACTTGATGCTCTTCTCTTGTGGCACTGAGTCCAGTTTTGCAGCCTCCACAGTCAAAATCCTATGTCAGAGCTTTTGTGACTGTGACTCTTGCATTCCCTTCACTCCCACCTCATACCGTCAATGGACTCTGAAGACTCAGCATTCTTGGCTGTACTCAATGGTTACTTTTATAAAAAAAAAAAAAAAAAAAAAAAAACTTCAAGGCTATTCTGTTTATCGCCGGCCCTTCCTGTTCTTACCCCGACAACTTTTGCATTGTATTCCCCTGGCCCTGGAGCAGGCTTCCTTCAGAGAACAAGCCTCGGAAACCTCCCTTGACTCCTTTGGCTTGGTAGCCGACATTGCTGCCATTTCTATCTCTGTGCATCTTTTTTAAAGTGCGTATCTCATTTATAGCTAGGATGTCTGTCTTCTGCAGTCAAGTCTAGACAGAACCCTCCACGCTGGCTGGTTTGTGTTTGTATTGTCTGCTTCTGTGTTCCTGGTGCTTAAGGCCAGGCTTAGCAAAGCTTAGCAAATGTTTGTTGAGTGGGGAGTGATTTCTTTATAGGTGAGCTATGTGTTCCTTCTATAGCCCACATGATGCAAAGACAATATTGCATGAAGATTTTGCCACCTGCCGTACCAGCTTTGTAATTTTAACCTTTTAGTCTTTGGGAGAATTTAGAGGTTTCATCTATGCTGTTTTTCATTCATTTTGTGATTTGATAAATATATATTGTGTGTTTTCCGTGTGCCACTTTTCAAGGGACTATGGTTATGGTATTAAATGGTTATAGTAAAATGCAGGACAGAAAAAGACGCTTGATGTTCGAATAAACAATCTATTTGGGGAAAGGATTGGAGAGTGATCCATAAACACAAATGGCAAATAAAAAGTTCAATCAGGAGTAAAAGCCTTAATGAAGGGATTGAAGGAGGCCAGGCCAATCCTCATGAGAGAGATAATATTTAAACTGGGATTAAGTGAGAGAGTATCAGTGGTCATCTTAGTCTCATGTCTGCCATATAACAATTTCAGAAATAGTAATAATTAATATTAATCAAAATTTGTCCAAAGAAGTACATTTCAAAAATCTCAATGTTCTATGTGGTGGCACAATGCTGTCACCCCAGCAAGAGGAAGCTGAACCAGGAGACTTGTGAGTTCAAGACCAGCCTGTGCTGGTTAACCTGATAGTGTTTCAGGAAAGCAATGAAAGTTCCACAAGAAATGATGAACACTGAGAAAAAGTATTTAACCTGATTTATATTATACAATGTACAACTATATGAGAACATCACATTTTATGCCATTGATATGTAAAATATTCGTTTTTATGCATCGGTTAAAAATAAATATGATTTAAATGAAGGAAAATGAATGAATTCCTGGAATGAAAGCAGATACCTACAGAGATACAACTTTCCAAAGGCGGAGGCAGGAGGATCAGAGTTTGAGGTTAGTCTGAATTATATAGCCAAATTGCATTTTAAAAACAAACAAAATTTATAAAACACACACACAAAAACCAAAGAATTACCTGAACATATAAAATATATATATATTCTTTATACAGTGCATTTGCATTTATATTACTTATACAGTGAGAAGACCTGTGTGTGCACTTGGGTTCCCTATTTGAGTCAACGAACTAAACTTTAACTGAAAGTCCTGTTTAGCTGTGAAGTCATTAACACTCTTTCCAAGTGGTACCATCAATGCGTTTAATGATCCCCATCGTCTGCTAAACACCGTGCTCAGAAAGAGGTCACAGAAACAGGCACCAGCAGCTGTTCATCAGCACCTTCACTGTCACCTAATGTCCTATGAACTCACCAACAAGCTCTTCCTGCATTCTTACATCTAAGGTGATGAAAAGGTGCAAGAGAAAGAAAGAGGTGCGGGGGGGGGGGGGGGGATTTGGCATATTTATGTCTTAACATAAATGCATGTCCAAGAATAGAAAATAATTGGCAACTCTCGTCTCCCTGGTGTGCAGTGCAACCCCATTGGACGGCACGTAGGAAAGAGCAGGTGAGGAGATGTCGGTCCAGGCACTTTTCACTGAATCTCTAAAAACTTGGCAGAGGCAATTGTTTCCCACCAGTCGTCAGACGCCGAGTCTTAGACTCAAAGGGAAGAAGTGGAAAAGCAGATGCAGGGGAGCTGGTTTCCAGATGAAGTCTCTGCTTGAGCTGGATGTTCCAGGGGTATCCTGGGTGTGAATTATACATTAAAGCTTTCTACCATTTCCCTGGGCTCTCGTCCTGTGCACTGTAATCACTCTCTCTGCCCTCATGCAGCAGCAGTTGCATCAAGGCTGACCCACAGGGAGCAACAGGTAGGGGACAGCGAAGCCAATAACATAGGAGAGCAAAAAGGGTAAACAGGACCCAATCAGTCTGGGCAGGGCATCCCACAGTATTCAGATCTCCAATTTACATAAGGGGAAACCAACAGTTTGGTAAAACAGTTGGCTAACAGTTTCTATTTAAGTGGCAGAGCTTAGCTGCATCCGGTTAGACTTGGCCCAACAACTTACTCTCATTCTCCTCTAACACATTCATCCTCTTTCCTGACCACAGCCATGTACACAAGGACATGCAATGCATGTATTACACATTCTTACCTGGCTTTCTTTCAATAAAATAAAACATTTTCATTATTTTTATATACCTGTATGTGTATGTGCTTGTGTGAGCATATGGCATGTGTGTGCAGGTGCTCTCAGAGGCCAGGAGAGGGACTGTGAGTTCTCTTCATTGATGAGCCGCATCACCAGCTCGTCCCATCCTGAACTCTTTTAAGACATTTTCGCTGCATCCTTTGTACGTATAGCACGTCTCAATTTGGTTGTGAAATACCTACTAAAAATATCCCATGTGGATTTAGATTTCATAAAATTCACAATTAAAGCAGTAGATTCTCAGAGCCAAGGGGTCCAAGCTTGAGTAAAAGTTTTTCATCACTGACTCTTTCCACTGAAAGAGGAAGAAAGAAACACAAACAAACAAAGAAAAGAAAAGAAAGAAGTGAATTGAAATACTAACTTTGCACACTAGCCTCCCTTCAAAATGTTCAACATTTTGCGTGGCTTATGGCTAACCTACCAAGTAGAACAGAGTTATGTCCTAGGAAAAGGTATAGATGAATGCTGCAATCCTAGCACCCAGGAGGCCAACCTGAAGGTTTCACAAATTTCAGGCTAGCTTGGCCTATATAATGTGAGATCTTGCCTCAAAAGCAAAACAAAAATGGGAGCCAAAGAGATGTCTCAGGGCTTAAAAACACTTGCTTTTCCAGAGGACTTGAGTTCAATTCCCAGCCCTCACTTTGGGTGGCTGTAACTCTGGCCTGCATGGACACTAACACACATGGTATTTTTACATACACACACACAAATAATCTTCAAAAAGTGAACCAAAGCAAGAATCAAACCAGCCAAGTCAATATTATTCCCTACCATGTTCTGCACAGTGACAAACAAAGCCCTCTTGGCCAGTACCCATCATCTACAAGAACTTTGTAAGGGGAAAGAGCAGCAGTGAGAACTGGCTGTGTTTACAACTTTGGAGCAAGGCTACCCAGGAAGAGTTCAGGTCTGCTTTCACTTGATCTTCACTGAATTGCCCGCGTGTAGTAACTGACCATCATCTCAACAGTCTGCATGGGGAAGCCACACATTGAAAGGTTCAGGACTCCTCAATAAGCAAGATCACTGACAAGTGGCTGCTTTGGTGCAATAAGCTCATCTGTAAGTGTGAGATGGTGCTGAAGGGCCAGCGAGGTGTGAGGACAGAAATTCACTAAAAGGAAGAGAATAAAGTCTTACATATCTTTAAATGTATGTACAGCTTTATGCCTAGAAGAAAGTGATAGAAAGCATGGCCGACAATGTTCATGTTGCTTGACATGTTGGCACATGACTCTAATGTCAGTACTTGAGATTCTGAGGCAGAAAGTTCATGAGTTCCAAGCTAGATTACATTACACAGAAAGATCCTAAGGATAGGAGGAAAAGAAGGAGGGGAAGGTGGAGGAGGAGGGGAGGGATGAGGGAGAAAAAGGAGGTGGAGGAGGAGGAGGAGGAGGAGGAAGAGAATGTTCATCCATATAACACTGTTATTAATTTCTCCAAATTGGAAATTATCTAAACATGTTTGTATGAACAGTAAAATAGGCCTGTGCTATAGCTTAATAGTAATGCTTGCTGAAGTACCTGTGAAGCTCTGATTTTTCTACCCAATGCCCAAAGTGAACAACAGGAAAACAAAACAAAACAAACAAACAACAACAACAACAACAACAAAAAACCCACACACATAGTGAAAGTATCTTAAGAGAACATATTTTTATTTGGGTGTTCTGCTTTGCTTTTCACTGAGGCAGGGTCTCACTATGTAGCCTTATTTGACCTGGAACATGATTAGACAAGGCTGCCCTTGGACTCTTAAGAGATCCACCTGTCTCTGCCTCTTAAG
Organism: Psammomys obesus; assembly: GCF_907164565.1. NCBI lineage: Eukaryota > Metazoa > Chordata > Mammalia > Rodentia > Muridae > Psammomys > Psammomys obesus. Next base: position 7,369,514 of record NW_026596155.1, on the reverse strand, counting down.
TGCTGGGATTAAAGGCATGCACTACTGACATTACAAAGATTTTAAAGGAATGTTGAAATACGTGAGTCAGAACATAAAGCCCTCAGCTATATCTGATAATACTGATGAAACTCACAAATACTATACTAAACAAAAGAGTCCAGATACAAAGAACAGAATGTAGGATTTTGCTTGCATGATGTTCAAAAATTAGAATTCATTCTTCATTAGAGAAGTTAGGCATCAACTTGACAAGGACTGGTGACACTGATTAGAACACAGCATAACAGTGTTGTAGAATATTTATTAAATCTATAGGGCTCTACTGTGACCCACCTAGTTCCTCAATAATTGAAACAGAAACCTATTGATTTATTTAAACAAGGCTTAAGAGCAATAACTGGGCAGGTACGATTTAAACTAATTTTCTACGCTAGTCTGGCTATACCTCCCAGCTGAATTCCCCAAGTTACTGGCCAATATGAGTCCTGTTTGTGCTGGACCATCTCCATCAAGCCATATCCTTTCTCTCCATCTTCTTCCTTCCTCTGCTCTTGCTGCCTCCTCCTCTTCCTGATGCTGGCCTTGTGGTCTCTACCTCTGACCCCAAGCCCAAACAGAACTTCTGCCTGTCACTATGCTGCCCAGTAATTGGCTGTCAGCAACCTTATTAACCAATCAGAGATAACTTAGTAGTAAAGTTCACATAACATTGCCCTGTGTATTCGAGAATATACTGATCTGCACTGCAACCAGATCTTGGGGTCCAGTAATTAGCATTTGTATACATAGCACCAGACCAACCCCCAACAGATAGAACTAGGAATGTAGCTCAGTGGCAGAGCATTCGCTTAGCAGGCACAAAGCCCTGGTTCAATTCACAGCCCTGTGAAAAACAAACCTGGATTCAGCATGAGAGAGCTCCTGGGGTGCTGGAACGCTGTATTTCTTAATCTGAGGAATGTCAGACAGACAGAGGTGTTCACTGAACAAAGATACTTGCTGTTTATGAACTTTTCTGAACGTTTGTTATTCATTAAAGTGAAATGTTTAAGTCATAAGTTCATTCATTCACTTCACTGAAGACTGGTAGGATTCTACTGTCCATTTTAGTGATCTAGAGAAAAATCAGCATGCAAGAAAGTCAATTATCCCTTTGTGATTCCATCCTAAAACCCTAAACATCTTTTCTGGACATTGCCTGTATTTCAGTATGGTTTGCTTGTGTCCCACAAGGATCCATGCAATGGAAGTTTGGTCCTTGTTATAATATAGTAAGAGGTGGTAGAGTTCTTAAGGGATAAATCCTAGAGCAGCAGATAGGGTTACTGGGGACACTGTTCTGGACAAAATTTGAATTGTCCTCATGGGAGTATATAATCAGTTCCCATGACATAGGTTGTTATGACAGAATAAGACCAGCACTTCCTTAGTCTCTTTGTCTTCCCTTCTCACTCTGTGATTTCCTGTCATCTGCCAGGAGGCCCTCAGCAAAGGCCAAATACATGGATCTGCTAGAATCAGGACTTTCAGCTCCCAGAACTGATACAAAGGCAAAGGAAGGAAAGCCAAGCTGACCTGGCAATCCAAAAAGAGAAAGGAAAGAGAACAAGAGTTAGTTTAATGCAGTGGTTCTCAACCTCCCGAATGCTGTGACCCCCTAATACAGTTCCTCATGTTGTGGTGACCCCAACCATAAAGTTGCCTTCATTGCTACTTCATGACTGTGATATTTCTACTGTTATGAATCATAGTATAAATGATATGCAGGTGGTCTTAGATGACCCCTATGAAAGGGTCATTTGGACCCCCAATGAGGCCATGACCCACAGGTTGAGAAACATTAGTTTAATGGATCTTTTACCTAACCTGCTCCCTCTCCTCTGCTTAGTGACATTGTCACCTCCTTCATGCTCCATTTGATGATGTTTCCTTCTAAAGTCTTCTTTGGACGTCTCAACCAAAACTTATCCTAAACCTTTCTTCTAACCCTGTATTGTACCCGTTTGCATTACTCATTTATTCCCGTTCATTATAGCAATATCTAGGAGTCTGAATGTTTAGACTATGGAATCAACCCAGGTTCAAGGACTTTTCTACCAATCCCTGTGTGAGCTAAAGAAAACTGCTGAAGTTCCTCCTCCCCCTCAATTGTGAAGTGGAGATAACAACCACGGCACCTAAAAAGGGTTGTTGTAATGATGGAAAAAGATAACTGACGTGTTGGTGCTGTGAGACAGTAACCTTTCAGGGACTGCTTCTTGCTGCTCTTACTAAATGTTATCTATAGATGGCATATCCTGAACAATGTGGAATATGACTTAGATGGCTTACATACATCATATCACACATAGCTTGTCTTGTATGTAGTTGTGTTCATACCTCTCTTTTTAGAGCAAGAACTCCAGCTTGATTGTGTTCACTTGTTTGGTTGGTTGGTTGGTTGTATGAGGAGGGGAAGTCCTGGAGACCACACACATCACACACTCAGTGGTATTGAGTTGCACCTCCAACCTAAGATCTATAATTCACACGTTGCAATTTCCAACACATTGCACAACACTGAGGTTCAGACTGTGTAAATGCTCTGTAATGTGGAGAATTCATTGAGAAATTCTGGATTGTTTTTAATCTGGCAGTGCTTACAGCAACAACTAAGACTTCTTTTGTGCATTTTGTTCTCTCTAGGGTGTCCAGCCATTCCTTGTAATTAGAATTGTCCCACAGGGGACACTGACAGTTCTGTGATCCAAAAATCCTCAGTCTGAGGCAAACTTAAATTGATACTCACCTTACCTGTGTCTGTGCTGCATAATCAGCTAGTCTGCCGCCATAAAGGATAAGAAGCCACCCCGCTCCTGCCTAAAGCCTCTCACTGTTTGGCATTTCCTCTACATACTCAAAATAGACTCTTAAAAGCCCCCCACCTCCCTGCATCCCCCATCTTTTCCCCTGTCTCTCTATTAACATTAAAATATTCCAATTTTTTCTATTAAAAAAAAAACTTTAAAAATTAGTCCCAGGGGCTGAGGCTATAGCTCAGCACCACAGAACTTCCTGAGCATGCCTGGGGCTCTGGGTAGATTCCCAGAGTGGTAAATAAATAACCACCAACAGAAATGCCTCAGACCTAGCTCTTCCTCAAGCTACCACCAGAGCTCTTGGATCTTCTTTTGTAACTAGAGACCCTTAAACAGACTGTTCACACACAGTATCCAATTTTATTTCTTTCTCTTATCACTTTCCATTGAACCATTTATATCAGGTTTTTCTCCCCAACTCTCTCCAAAATGAAAAACCTAGTCACAGTTTGCTAATGACTTGGAATTTTCTCAGATTGTTGAACAGTGAGAAATAAACTTCTATTGCATTTACCCATTGTATTCAGTTATAAGTCTTAATCACAAAGATTCGCTTCAGCTTATGTGATGGAGCTAATCACTTCCATATTCATATGCCTAGTTTATGTAGCTCCCCTGCAGTTTAAACTCATCTACTCAACTGTCTAGGACACAACTAACTGAATATGCAACAAGAGTCTCAAACTTAACACAGCAATATTAAGCTTTTCATGTCCTTACCCAGGAAGCATCTCTCTGTCAGAACATAGCCCTCCCATTGTTGTTCTCGAGCCTTGGGGTGATCCCTCTGACCTCAACTCCTATTCGTCCCATTGGCTTTGCCAGAAAAGATTGCCATCTTCCATGCTGCATTAGCTTCCTGACTACTCCAGCTGCTTCTTCCCTGCCAGCCTTGTGACTGTGGAAACAGACGGTCCCAAGAACAGCGGTCAATGTCAGTCATTTCTCTCCGCTGAAACTCCTCTAGAGGCTCCTCATCTCACCATCTGAAACACGGTGCCCTTACCTTGACCCCCAAACTCTAACCACACATCACCACCACTCCCCAAGCCTCACTCAACTCCGGGGTGCAGCTTCTTAGCTAGCAACCCCCGGCCCAGAGGCTCTTCCTCTACAATCTGCCATCTAGGTCGTATTGTGACTCACTCCTGTTCTTATCAGTTTCTCAAGTTTTAAAGTCTGCTTTGAAACATTTCTCTATTGCTCTTTCACGCAGTAGACACTGTGGTGGGAACATGGAGATGAGATGAAATGGTCTCCTCCCTCAAGAAACCGTTATATCAAATTGGAGAGTGTCCTTCCTGGAAAGTTTCCTAGAAGAGGGGCCCAAGAACTGAATCTCTAAGAGAAGGGGAAAAAAAAAAGGGAGAGGAAGGGAGGAGGTGATAAGGCTAGAACCTTTTAGAAAGACAGCATGTGTTCAGCTCTGGGGCAGGGTGCAGGGGCTGCCAGAGGAGCCTTATCATGTCCCCAGAGCCTGGTCATGTGCTGTGATATGAGCACTAAGAACAGCTCAGTGACATGCCTGAGTGGAAAAAACTGACAGGTCACAAGGATGATACAGAAGAGGAAGCCAGGAAAGAGGCATGAGAGCTGCATAGCACTGCCAACGGCAAAGGGGGACTCTCAGACAGGTGGTACAAAAGGGGCCGTTAGGAAAAGCCAGAGATGGCTCCTCATGTGAGAAAAGCTCAGGAACAGGAGTCCTCAGACAGGAAGGATCAGAGACACAGGTCTGTTGATACTGACCTTCACAGGTCTCCAGCGAGTCATTTTTCTTGGGAGCTAGCCCATTCTCTCCCTTGAATCTGGGCTGAATCTTTTACTTGCTCTGAGCCAGTGGTGGTCCTCAACCAAGGAAGACTTCCCCACCCTACCCTGAGAACATTTCCAACCTTTGGAAACAATGGGGGATGTTGGAGGGAGAGCTGTTAAAGCAATTTTCATGACGCCATCAGGTAGAATCTGGAATGTTACCACACAGTGCATACAGTACACAGCAGAGAATCACCTGACCCACAAGGCCATGTGTGCTGACATCAAGAAGCAAGTAGAACACAGCTTAATCTTTATCTCAACTTTAAGTTGATCTAAGACCACCAACATAGCTCAGTGGTAGAGTGTTTACCAAACACGCTCTATGCCCTGGGTTCAAAACAAAATCAAACAACAACAACAAAAGGAGAAAAGTTTCAAAGCTTTCCCTCTGGGAATGTGGAGTAGCCAGATGGTATAGAGTACAGCTCAGAGATTCATGAAGAAGTCACACAAGAGGCTATGTTGAAAGGAAGCAGTCAAGCCAGGCAGTTGTGGCGCAAGCCTTTAATCCCAGCACTCAAGAGGCAGAGGCAGGCGGATCTCTATGAATTCCAGGACAGCCAAGGCTAGGCATAGAAATCCTGGGATGTTGTGCCTCAGTCTCTGCTGTGAGAATGGCTTGTGGTGCTGGCTTCAGTAAGATTTTGCATAAGACTGAGGAAATACCAGTTGTTCATATTCTGATGCTGCAGATGGAACTTCTAGGGATGATTAGAAGATGACACCATTGTTTGCTTGGTTCTCAACAGTCTCTCCCCTTTAGCCCAGAGACCTTCTCCTGAACTCAGATGTGGAGCCTTTTCATCAGAAGCCTCGGAACCAGTCCCTTCCCAGTTCAGCGCAGGGATTTGCGAGGAGGCTATCAGGTAACCCACAAAACCAACAATACATGTGTAGAGCAGGGCCTACAGATAGCTGGAAATTAGGGCAGGCGTGTAAGTCTGTGTGGCAGTAAGCTCTCAATAGTTTCATCTGGAAGCTGCCACTGGGATGGACCCCCAGCTCTTCTCAATCTTTCCGATACTGTTCTGAAGAGCCAAATCCCTCAGTAAAGTCACTGGAGCTGGCATGGCTAGCAGAGCTGGTCACCTTTAGTTATGATCTTCACAAATCCCATCTAGTGGAATGGATACTTTTTCAGTGTGAGTGAGTGTGCTCCACTAGATGGCTGGCAGCCAGCGTGCTTGTCAATGTCCACTGAGCTATACAGATGTGTGGAATCGTCCCACCCAACAGTGTACTTCTGTAGCGTCTCAGGCCTCACTAGCAGTAAGTGCCCTGTGAGCACAGAACAGTACCCAGCACATGGCAGTTTCTCTGTAAATGCTGAGTGAATGGAGGCGCAACTGTGGTACGTAGGGCTTGACTGTTCATGGGAAGCCTTTGGAGTCAGAGCCCAACACCTATTTCCAAATTGTATTAACCTCGAGTGGGGACTTCCGTGCTTAGATCTCCTCATTACAGATTCCATCTCATACAGCATACTTAGAATACTGTCTGCTTTTGGCTATGATTTTATCTATTGTGGCATAACAAATCATTCTAAAACTTAGCTATTAAGTCAAAATCTTATTTATTTGCTCATAATTCAATTTGAACAGAGGTAAGGAAAAACAAGGTCTCTGCTTTCTAAGCCTAATGCTAGAGTGTCCATGAAAACTTCCTAGCGTACATGTCAGCTACACTAGCAAAGATGGCTCAGATGGCCAGAGGCTGCTTGCAAGAGCTTACCTGATGCTGAACATCTGTGACCTTACTTTTCGTGTTAAAGTATCCTGTTACCTGGAGTCTTAGCTCCATGAAGTCTCCAGGGTGGCTAGGATGGCTTCCTTCCTTTTTCTCTTTCATTCTTCCTTCCTTCCTTCCTTCCTTCCTTCCTTCCTTCCTTCCTTCCTTCCTTCCTTCCTTCCTTCCTTCCTTTTCTTTCTTTCCTTCTTTCTTTGGTGATTTGGGCTAAAACCAAACGGTGTAGAAAGTCAAGGTCAGGACTGAGCCTGGCTTCAGAACCAGGCCAACGGCAAACAGACAAGAAAAACCAGATTCTGAGGCCCCATCCCGACTCACCCAGTTGAAATCTCTGTCAGGGGCCAGGGATTTTCATTCCCACATACTAACCAATGATCATGACCCCCTCCCCTATCCCCTCACCCCCAGGTAAATTGGAGAGCCAAGGTTTTTCAGTGCTAGGCCAGAGCGCAGTGTCATCTAAGTTCTGCATATTGACATGTGACCTCACTAAAGTGCCAGTTCTGATCCGGAAGGTTTGAAGTGGAGCGAGAGATTCTCCCTTCTCTTTTAAGTTCCCAGATGATGACTCTAGATGCGTCACCGGGTCTGGGCGAAGCTAAGCCGGAAGCTGGCATCAGAAGGCGGGAAGGCAGGAGAGAAGCCAAAATGTAGACAGAGCTTCCCCCTCACGCCTTGGCAGACAGACAGAATGCAGCTAGGAGCCGGCAAAACCAACAGCTGAGCGTCTTAATTACAGCACTATTGCCGTCCTTCCGGCTTAACCTGTGTGGCTCAGAAGCAGTTACCAGACCCGATCCATTAATTAAGGCCTCAAATGGCTCCTCCGCGGGCCCCCACTCTCTGCGATCCCCTTGTTCAGCATTTTAAGACGAAACAAAAACAAAGGGGTGATTCTGAAGGTCAATCTCATGCAATTAGGTGCTTTGTTCTTAATTAGAGTGTAGAGTTCTCCTTCGGTAGGCCTTTGAATCTGTGCAGATAATCGGTTTTGTGTTTACTGTTCTAATAAAAACTACCTCATATTGTGAAAACGAAAGTGTCTAAAAAGCTGACATTGATTCCAAATGCTGTATGCAACGGAACCGAATTATTCTGAAGCATTTGTGCATGTTTGATTACCAGAGCTGGCCCTTCCCTTCCCGTCCAGCGAAGCGTTCAGCAGTAATTACCGCTCAGGTATTATGCTGATTGCTGGCACAGGCCGCGCACAGCAGATGGTCCCAAAGGCCTCATTCAGAAACCTGGAAATTGAGTCTTTGCGTGGAGTTTAATCAAAATCTTAGGACCCACTCCATTGTTGGTTTTACTTATTTAACGGAAGACTATGTGCAAATCCCTGCTCTGAGTTCTCTGGAGGAAACCCAGAAATGAAGGTGGTGTCCCGGATGGCGAGGGATAAACAACAGTTGGTCTGGGGTTTGCTCAAAATTTGAGTCACATGGAAAACGGATGCGGATTTGTTTCTGAGTCATTTCCATTCCAGATTTTAATGTGGACTGTTCAGCATAAAGTGGGTTTTAGATATATGGGGCATATATGTTTATAGGGTACATTTTAGCTTATTTTTATGTGTGTTTGTATGCATAGGTACACACACATGTATACCATGTCACACATGAGGGGGGTCAGAGGACAACTTGTAGGAATTGGTTCTCTCCTCCCACTATGTAGGTCTCAGGGATCAAAATCAGGTCATCAGGCTTGGTCATCACCTCATTGGCTCTATTTGAATAGCCATCACAGTGGTTATGTATGAAGGCAAAAGTAAAATTGAATTGGTATTTGGGCAAGTGTAGGCTGCATGTTCAGGGCAGAAGGACTGGAAGAGCCTCAGACCCTTTTATGCTGCCCACAGAGGTATAGGAAGCCTGTTTGCTACCCCTCTGGTTCATACAGAAATTATTACTAAATTAGCTATTTTCAACACATACGAATAACATTAAAAATATGTCTTAAGCACTGATATAAATTCTTTATGAATGGGCTAAGCTGTTTCAAGAAACTCCTGGAAGTGATTATGAAAGAACATGAGACAGGCAGGAAAGAGTCCAGAGCCACGTAGGACTGGGAAACCGGTAAACGGTATTGTGGGAAGGGTGGGGGTGAAGGGTAGTTGGTCTGAGAAACAGGTAAGAAGTGTGGAAGACAAGAAGAGATTCAGGAGCAGCTCACAATTACCCTGAAAGATCTGAGAAAAAAGGCAAAGAAACCAGAGCAGCTTTATCTTCTGGGAGAGACCACAATGGACCACAGTGCCTGGAATAACCATTCACAGATCATCCGCTATCCATCGGTACTGCTGCAGTCCATGGAGTGCTTTCCATGGGATCTAATTTCTATGTATTCTATGTTTCTATCTTCCATTTTTCAATTAGAATACCAGACCATGAAGCCAGGAACCCGGTCCTGTTCTTGAACACATTCCCCAGTTCTAGATCAGTGAGTGTTAGAGTAAACACATAACAAAATATCAATTGAAGGAACTAATAAATGAGGCTGAGAAAGAGACTTGAAGAGAATAAAAGACCAATAATAACAGTGATCAAAACAGAGTTACAATGAGCAAAGATGGTGGAAATGATTGTAAATGAAAAAAAAAAAAAGCAATTATTATATAATTTAAGATTTAAGCAGTCATGTGCTATGCTTTGGATATGATTGGCCCTGGCCCAAGCTCATACTGGGACCTGGCACCCAATTAGTAGTGTTAAGAGTTGGGGCCTTTATACGGTGATTAGATTAAGAGGGATTATGAACATTCTCATGACACTAGATTCATTTCCTTGGAATGGATTAACAGGGTAACAGCAGGCTGTTATAAATAGAGCCTGGGGCTGTGTGTGTAGCGTTAGGATAAAGCCCTGACTAGCATGCACAAGGCCGGTAGTTAGTGCACAGAGCTGTGCTGCACGCCCAAGCCCCCATCTTTCTTCAGTATCACCTGCGTGCACTGTTGCTCTCTACCCCAACTTGAAGCAGATCCAGGCCCTTGCTAGCAGATACCATTGCTCCACCCTAACCTCACCACCTCTGAAACTGTGAGCCCCAGACTCTCTTCTTTGTAACTTACCCAGCTTCAGGAACTCTGTTGTAACAACAGAAAAAAAGATGAAGACAATAAATGAGACCCTAAACGCATTCCAACTCCAACTAGAGCATCAAGGAAACATTGTAACGTATTTATGAGCACTACAATGAAAGAATATAGCAATTCTCAAAGAGAAAAACTGGTCCCTTGATTCCAGCTTAAAGGACACACAGAATCCAGAAACCCTCCAAGCCTTCCCACCCTTGGCTGCAGAAAAGAGATTTCCAGAAAAGTTTCCTTGCCCTGGGGTACCTTTGGACCCTCTGTGTAAAGTCACATGGGAGGGAACATCAAAAGTCAGTGGAATCTGCTCAGAAAAAGAAGAAAATGCTGAGGGAGAAATAAACCTTATGAAGCCCGTAACCAGTCAGAAAAGAAAATTGGACTAAGCAGTCCTCCTACCCATCAGACAATGTCTTATTGTTCAGATTATGTTTATCTGAGAGGATACAAAGCCAGATCTGTGTGCCTGTGGTTGGGTGCCTCCTAGCACTTATTTTGCCAAATGTCTTGGTGGAGGAGAAGTGATGCTAAAGAGGCTGGATTAGGCAAAGGATGAAGGAGCAACTTGTGACACTATCAGGAGAGACTATTACAGGCATCTTCTCCATCAAAGAACTGTACCTAATAGGTCCTTGGCTTGTGTACTAATTGTCTCCAGAACTACAGCACATTCATAGTTTTCATCCTTGGAAATGAATGCAAATGTCGGTGAATCTCATACTGGTGATAACCTCCTGGGAGGGAGGGTCACTTATTTATTCATTTTATTAACTTTGATTTATTAGGAGACAGCATTTCACTATGTGACTCTGGCTATCACAGCATCACTCCTGTAGATCAGGTTGGCCTTGAACTCATAAGATCTGCCTTACTCAGCCTCCTGAATGCTGGGATTAAAGGTGTGTGTCCATCCCCCATGCCTGGCTAGAGGATACTTACATTATAAAGGCTAAACAAATGCTGAATTGTATTTGTTTGCTTTCTATTGTTGTTCTATTTGACACTACCCTCAAAGATTTATTTCAAGCCCCTCCCAGCTAACCCTCCCCTAAAGGTAACTGTTATGCTGACTGCTATTGTCACAAATTAGTTTTATACATCTTGAAATTCATCTAAATGTAATAATAAAATGTGTATTCATTTCTGATTTATTTTTTAGACAGGTCTTACCATCTAAGTTTGGCAGGCCTGTAACTCAACTGGCCTTGACACACAGACATTAGACTTTAATCTCTGGTGTTAATGTGCTGTGGCAAAGGTGTGTGCCACCACACTGGGCTTCTCACTCCTTTTAATCAATGTTTTTGTCCCTGAGAGTCATCTGTGGGCTATGAATATCAGAAGTTTACTCTTTTCATTAGGGTATACTTTTCTAGTTTATGAATGTTCGAAACATGTGTCCTGGGCTTTGAGATCATATCCAGTTTTGTAGTTGAATGGTTCTGTTGCCTTTTTCATACCTTTGAAATTTTTTTGTTTACTAATTTTGAGAAATAGTCCTGCTATATAGTCCAGGCCAGCCACAAATGTAGCGATCTTCCTGGCTCCATGTTCTGAATGCTGGGATTATGCCACAGCTGGTGTTTCACATTTCTTAAACCATCTCCAGGAAAGGGATGATTGGGCTAGACAATGGCATATGTTTAGAATATATAGACATTGCCCGTATTATCTAAAATGAAACTACTAATTTACACTCCACAAGGAACGTGCAAGGATTCCTGTTGCTCCTTGTCCTCAGCAGGTCTCACACTAGTGGGTGTATAGTGATCTCTCACTGTGGCTTTAGTTTGGGTTTCCCTCATGACCAAGCTTGGGTACCTGTTAATGTCTTTGTTGGAGATCCTGTTTGGTGGAGGACCTCTTTAAACATTTTGTTTATGTTTTCAATTTGGTAACTTGTCTTTTTCTTGTTGCATTTGTAGGTGCTCTTAACTTTGACAGATGTATATAATCGAGTAGTTCTCATAGTTTAAGGCTTTCTCCACTCTGTGCATGGTATCTTTTAATACCAAATCCTTTTTTAGGAATAAAAACATCATGTAACAAATGTAAAAGAAAGAGTCCACCTAAGTTAGCAACATGCATAATGTGATAATATTTCTATATAGCTTCTGAAATCTAAAACCTATTTTAGATAACTGTTATGGTTATTGAAGCACATGCTCATCCCGAGCTTATTATGTGCAAGGTACCATGTCATAAGGACAAAGACAGCCAGGGCCCGTCTTGACTTCTAGGAATCCAATGGACTCCAAAGGGAGACATTTTGCAATAATGTGCTATGATTGATGATAATGAGCATGTGTGCACATTCCTACGAGCTCAGGCTACAGTGAGCAAGTCACAAATAAGAGATAGGAACACAGGAGGAAGGGCTCCAAAGCAGTTCATCAAGTCACATTTGCATACACTACATCTATCTGTCTATCTATCTATCTATCTATCTATCTATCTATCTATCTATCTATCT
>NW_026596155.1:7333689-7357533 GCF_907164565.1 Psammomys obesus | reverse complement strand
TCTATCTATCTATCTATCTATCTATCTATCTATCTATCTATCTATCTACCCATCTATGAAAACTGAGTCTCTCCCTGTAGCTAAAGCTACCCTGATCGTTGGTAGTCATCTAGACTGGCTTTGAATTTACAACCTAGCCTCCTCAGCCTGCCAAAGGCTAAGATTCCAGGTGTTCATCACCACAGCCCACATGCCCAACTTTTGGAGAAAGACGAACGAGTTCAGACTTGTGTAAGACATAGAGGGATCAAAGACAAGTATTTACTCTCACTGAAGCAGTGGTTTCCAAAGTGTGAGTTCAAACTATTTGGACCAGGTTGACCTGGAGTCCTCGTGATAGCTGACAATTACCACTGCTCATCTCCTGCTTTCTTCATTAATAACCTACGTTTTATTTATTTATGCATTAATTTTAAGGTTAGCATACAAATGAGTTTCATTATGACCTTTTATATGTATATATCACTGTTCTCTGTTTGTTTTTATTCTTCCCATACGCTCTGGATGGTTCCCTTCTTTTCCTCAAATGATAACCCAAATATGAATATGCCACTTGAGTTTCTGCCCTTGTTCTGGCTGTTTGCAGGTTGTGTTTTCCCTAGAATACATGGCATTAATATTATAGTCCAAAGCACATGGTGGAGCAGGTTGTAAAGAGCCTTTCCTTGAAGTCCAAGTCTAAGAGTTTGGATTAAATCCAAGTGGAGAAGGTAAAGCCATGAGAGAAACTGGTAAATGGAAGAAAATTGAAAATCAAGAGAAGTGGTCTTGATAAGTGCAGCCCTTCCTACTGCCTACCATATTGGCCTCTATGAGAGTGATCCCTTAACTAAAGGCCAAAGCAGAAAGGGATATTTTTGTCTTTTGCTCCTGGTTAGCGGTCAGAAAATCTGCTCTATAAAAGGTTGTTAAATAAAACTATAGGAGGGCTTCAGTTTGGCCTGAGCTCCTGCCGTAGATCCAGAGCAAACAAAATGGACTCCTGCAAGCTGACTTCCCATTCCTCAAGCCACATCTCAGTTATCTGAAGTAAATGAATGAGGCAGGAGGTGAGAGCCCAAGAAGCTGGTAAGATAAGAAAGTTCCTTCTCGTAGGTGACAGAGGAGAGGGAGGCTCCGACTGCCAACCCACTCTTCAGCATCTCTCTGCTTTTCCACCGTGTGTTTCCACCTAGGAAGCTAAGCACCATTGGTTGGTTCATTAAACACTTGTTCTATTTTATAGAATGAAGCATTGCCAGATTCTAGAACTACAGTTAAAAACCAAGATGTATAAAGCTGTAATTTTGTCTTCTGACAAGCTGAATAGTAAATATTCTAGGCTTCACAGGCCATGTGGTTTCTGTTACACCTACACAAATGTGCCTTCATAGCAGGAAACAGAAAGTAACCCTAAAATATGTAAATGAACAAGCATGGCTGAGCTCCAATAAGCATCACTTGTGGAATTAGGTGGGCAGGATTTGACTGGTGCCAAGATGTAATTTGCCCAACCTGGTCCCAGATCATTTCACTAGCCTAGTGAGAGGCTTAAAATGCAACATTTAATTCCAAAAAGCCTATCACATGATAGCAACTCCTACCAAAAGCTATGTGTAGTGGCTTCAGTTTTAAACAAATATAAATCTGGAACAAATTATAAAAATAAAAAATAAAAAACAACCCATGAAGCCTAGACTGTGATATATTCTACAAGATGAGAAGTGATGAGAAGCAGGAGTCGGGGTTGGAGGATGCAGAGGGAATCAATGCTTTAGTTTAGATTGAAATAAAATTAAGATATTTATTACCAAACACATGACACTTGCTCAATAAAGAAAATGCTGGGCATGGTGGCGCATGCCTTTAATCCCAGCACTCGCAAACAAGAGGCAGGTGATCACTTGTGAGTTTGAGCCCAGCCTGGTCTACAAAGCAAGTCCAGGACAGCCAAGGCTACACAGAGAAGCCCTGTCTCAAAAAAACAAAAAACAAACAAAACCCAATAGAACCAGCTTGAACAAAACAGAGAGGTAACTAGGGACATTTGAATATGACTAGTAAACTAGACGGTATATCAGTGTCTTATTTCCCATTATACAATAATGGTTTGGTAGTTTTATAAAGAGTGATTTCGTTCTTGGAAGACCATGATAATGTTTAGGGATAAAAGAATGTCCAAACTGCTTTAGTGAAGAACTGAATGGGAGAAAGAGAAGGATTACAGATATATGTAGGTGATAGTACACAGGGGTTTTGTTCTGTTTTAGTTTGGTTTTGATTTTTTTGAGTCAGAGTCTCTTAGCGGGACTACAACTCTGTATGTAGTTCAGGCTGGTATCAAACTTTCAGCAATTCTTCTGCCTCATGCTCCCAATTCCTGGAATTACAGTTATGAGTCACCATTCCTGGCTCAATATGCAGTTTTTCACATATTATTATCTCAATTCTCTCTTGGCTTTGAATTTAAAAAAATTAGCAAATGTAGTGATCAGTCTATAGTAACATAGTCTATAGCATATAGAAACTATATGTATAGTTAACAGAAACTACAGTCTACTTTCTCCTTTTGAAGTCTGGGGTCAGAATCTACAACTGTCGTATTCTGCTTACTCTCATCCTGGTGCCACCCCTTCTCTTTCTCTCCACCCTTTTGAGTCTCCATCCTTCTACGTGAGGTGTAGGAAGTTGAACAAAATGAAGTGACAGGCAGAATTGCCAAAGATAACAGAATCCTCTGTTTACAAGACCCTTGCCTCAGGGAGGATCCTCCTTTATCTTTTACTCCTTTCTGCAACAGCCTAGATTCCCCTTCAGTCATTTCCAGGGTGGAACTGGACTTCTCACTCAGGCTTTCCATTTCTTTCTTTTTTTTCCTTGGCAGTTACTGAACACTGCAATGAAAACTGAGGAGTGTGATGGGGGAGGGGGATTGGAGTGGTTGCCAGTCACAGATTAGATGCAAGCCTAAATTCTGTAAACCCCAGTTATATAATTTATAAGATAGAGAAAATTATTTTTCTTGCTATAGTCGTATATATGTATATATGCATATATAATGTATTTATATTTTTTTAATTGGGTTAGACGTTTCTAGATATCTCAACATTGATCTGGGACAATTGCTGAGCTCAGTTTGAAGCAACCCTTAATGTTCTATAAGAATGACTAGAAACACAGTAGAAAGGGAGAGAAAGGAGGAGAGAAGAAAAGAGAGGAGAGGAGGGAAAGGAAGGAGAAGATAGGGAAGGGAAAAGGGAGATGTTAATAGGTTCTCGAGGGCAAAGTGCAAGGCCCTTTGAAGTCTTTTATGAGTCCAGTCTGCCCAGATCACGTCTGTGGCTTTTCAAGCCTTTCTGGGAGAAGAGTCACCAAGGCTCTTGCTAAACTGTGACTTTGGTTCCTTGAGTCTGGAGGGGGCTTGAGCTCCGAACACCCTGGGTTCCTGGGGATGTGGATGTGGGTCTTCCTGCAGAACACCAGACAGGGTGGCAGGGAGCCAGAGGAAGCTCAGTGCTCTTCGTAGTCTCTCTTCATTGTCATTCTCTGAGGCAGCAACCCACTTAACGTGCCCATTTACAGTTTTCATTCAATTAAATGTGGTGTTCCTTTCACCACATTTTAATGAAGCAAAACTGCTTTTCAGAAAGAACAAACAGTAGGGTGAGCTGCCAGCTGAAACCTCACTAAAGAATATATAATGAATAAACATACTCTCTTCCTCTTCCTCCCTCTGTTTCTAACTCTCTCTCTCTCTCTCTCTTTCTCTGTCTCTCTCTCTCTGTCTCTCTCTGTCTCTCTCTCTCACACACACACGGAGGGAAGGAGGGAGAAAGGGAGAGAGAGTAGGAGAGAAAGAATATGAATGTAACCATGGAACCCCGAGTTCTCTACAAACTTGCGGGGTGAGCACTGCTGTGTGAACTAGGAAATGAGAGGAATTCTGGGTACTGTCTTGATCCTTCTGCTCCTACAACAGTTTGGAGCCCCACGATCCCCAGTAATCAGGAAAGTGAAAAGGCAAAAAGCCAAGTTTTAGAGGAATTCCTGGCTTAAGCACACAGAAGCTGAACTGTGGCCCTTTTCTTCCAGTCCCTCTGGGGCCTACAAGTCAGTACTTGCAGCTTCTGCTCCCCGGGAGGGCGGGAGGACAGGGGAGGGTGAACTCTGGTTCTTCAGAAGCCTTGGAGGCCATTCACTTGCCCAGCAGGTTCTGCCCAAATCAGGGCATTCCTTTATGAACCCCAGTTTCTGGTAGAGCCCTGAGAATTTATAATTATTTCACTTAGCACGTTTAATATCAGTGGGGTGTTGTAGGAAGGGATTGAATAATTTCTCATCCACAGTTCTCAAAAATAGTTGAAGATCACACACCACACACACACACACACACACACACACATTAACTGAAGCAACAAATGCATATTAGAGTCTACTGAAAAGCCAAGATTTGGTTAAGAACTGTGGAAAATAAAACTTAATGATATACCCTACTGTCTATTAGGGGTTTTACTAGTACTAAAGTAGACAAACACATTTAAAAAGGCATAATACTCAAATCAGTGCTACAAATGAAACAAATAAGGAGCAGATGAGCTTGGAATGATGAAGTCTGCAGCAGCTAGGCCCTTAGAATGCACACCGCCTCCCTCTCTGCCCTTATCTTTAGCACACGGATTTTTATACTGTTATTTTCATCTGCTGTGCTTTCCTTCCACTCTAGCGGCTATCCTAAGAAGAACTCAATAGGTTTAGAAACAACTGCTGGTGACTCTTCTAGTTGAAAAAGAAACGTTGTTATCTATCATATATTGAAACCTTATTCCCAAGGCTGTGGTATGAGGACCTCCTTGGGGCAGTCATCAGGCCACGGGATGGGGTGGGAGCTTCCTGAATGGGATTAGAAACCTCTTAGAAGAAGTAGCTCTGAAGACCAATGCTCTTAAGGGATCCATGTGGCTTGTATACTTGTAGCCCAGGCACTGTGTTTTATAGCCTTATTTTCAGTTGAATATTTTCAGTTGACTAAATACTAGTCAATGAGAAGTGAGCTAGGGAGTGAGATTTCTTTTTTTTTTTTCTTTCATTTTTCATTTGCTTTTTAATCAATTGTTGGTTCTGTATGTTTACTAGATTCTACCATTACCCAAGTTTTAACCCCAGCCCTCCACACACACACAGGAAAAACCACCTAAGGCCCTTTGAGGTTGTGACCCACAGTTGAAAAGGCTGAGAGGTCCAGGGTGTCACTGGTATGGGCTGCTTAGATTCCGCTGAGAAAGTGAAAAGACTAGACTTTATGATGCTGTTTTGAAGCTCATCATTTTGTACACCGAGGTGTAGGATCAAGAGGAGCTGGCCAAGCACTTAACGTTATTCCTTAGCAACGTTTCCTTAAATGTGTTTATTTATTTATTATGTTTGTGAGGGCGGGTACGCATGCCACGCTGAGGCAACTTGCAGAAGTCAGTGTTGGGGGGTCAAACTTAGGTAGTCAGGCTTAGCAGCAAGTGTTCTTACTTGCTGGGTCACCCCTCCAGGCCCTCACCAGCACTTCTGAAGCTTCGCGTGAATAGGCCCTGCCCTGCTTTCTCTGGAAACTGATGCACGGATGTGCCCAAGAGCTGTGACTCAGCTGACTCACCCTGGCCGTCCTTACAGATATGGCGGTTGGTGGCATTTCAAGTGGGATACTATCTAACGGCCTACATTTGCAGAGTCCTACTGGTGCGCCTGGAGCCAGCTCTTCCCATTCTCGGAGCACTCCCCATGAGGCCCATAATACACATAATACAGTCCCCATTCTAGAGACGGTAAGCTGAGGCTCCGAAGTCATGTAACTTCTCCCAAGTGAAACAGAAAAGTTTGTACTGTGTTTTACACTTACATTAATCTGGTTCTTTGGTGTGTATACATGCATCATGTGTACGTAGTTGCGTGTGCATATGGAAGCCAAATTCAGCTTTAGGTGTGGTTCCTCACCGTCCATCCATATATATATATTTTTTTAATTATTATTATTATTATTATTTTTTTTTTGAGAGAGAGAGAAAGAGTTTTTCTCATTGGCTCGTGCTCACCAGTTAGGCAATTATACTGGCCAGTGAGTCTCTGGAGTTTGCTTTTCTTCACCTTCCCAGCACCGGAATTAGAGATACAAACTGCCATGCCCAGATTTTTGTGTGGGTCCCAAACCCAGCCATCTGCCCGGCCCCTTAGCTTAACCAGATTCTGTAAGTGCATGAACTCCTGAGTGACTTTCTGTGACTTCCTCCTGCTTTCCTCACCGAGCCTTTGTTGTTTTCTCAACAGGCTGGACAAAATGAAGCCGGGAGGCTTCTGGCCACACCTTGCCCTGCTCGGGGTTTCCCTGCCAGCTGTGCCAGCTGTGGACCAAGGAGCCTGCAGAAGCCCAAATGTGGTTCTGGGAGAGTCAACATAGGCAGAGGTATGGTCCCAGAACTGCTGACATAACTTCTCATACAGACTGCTCGAGATGTACAATTTCTAAGTGATGTTGTTGAAGAGAAGTTCCCTCTTGCAGCCCAGAGTGAGGATATTAGCTTGAGCCGTGCTGGACCAAGTAGATAAGGCAGCGCAATTGGCCGAGAAGAACTAATGTATAGAAGGGTCCTCAGTCCTGGAAGAGAGCCTGTACGTTTTTTGTATCTGGGTTTTGACTCACACAAAGAGGCTTTTTCCTACAGTGGCATTAGAGTTGAACCACCTCATGTTTCTTCCAGTACTTGTGTTCTTTGGTTGTATTTACATTTTTATCTCTGATTTACCTAAGGCACCAGTTCTCAAACTGTGGGTTGCCACCTTTTCGGCAACCCTCTGTCTCCAAAAATATTTACATACAATTTGTAACAGTAGCAAAATTACAGTTATGAAGTAGTAAGAAAAAATAATTTTATGATTGGGAGTCACCACACATGAGGAACTGCATTAAAAGGTCAGAACATTAGGAAGGTTGGAAACCACTGGTTTAGAACTTATTCTCTTTGTGTCTTTGTCTCTGTCTGTCTTTCTTTTCTCTCCCTTTTCCTCTAGTGTTTAGAAATGGACCTGGTTTGCTCTTCTTACATACTATATGAGAAACGAATGTCATTTCATCACTGTCAAAATGGCCACCTAGGTGTCTTGACACTATTTGTTATAGCATTTATATTTGTCTCAGGTATTTGAAACTCCACCATCATCACATACAGGACACACGTATCTAGTTAGGCCTCCTTCTCTCTGAGACCTCAGCTAAGGTCCCATAGGGTTCAGATCTACTTCTGCCTGGTTGTGTGTTAGCACTGAGCAGTTTTAATCACACAGATCTTGCTGTGTATTTTAAAAGGTAATACTAGCTAGGCCCTTCTTCTGGCTCTGTGTTATATTTTCCAGAACATTCTGGTACGTTCATATTTTCCTACAAACTTATTTTACATCGACTATTTTAGTTCCTGGAGGTGGGGAGGAAGGTACTTTTTCAGGATTTGGGGATTTCATTAAAATGAATTAGATGAGGAACCGATAACTCGTCTTGATAATTTTGCAATTTAAAAAAATGTATTTGCTTATGCTCCTTCCAGTCTTCTCTGTGTTTCACATAATTATTTTATTTGATTTTACTTTTTTCAAGACAGGGTTTCTCTATGTAGTCTTGGCTGTCCTAGAACTCACTCTGTAGGCTAGTCTGGCCTCGAACTCAGAGATCTGCCTCTGCCTCCTGAGTGCTGGGATTACAGGTGTGCACTACCACTGCCTGGCCCAGGAACATGTTTTGTTACATTTTAACTTATTTTGTGTTTGTGACCATAGTCGGATGTTCAACTGGGGGCCAAAGAACAAAGTTTGAGTGTCTGTTCTCTCTTTCTATCTAACTCAAAAGGGTTGATACCAGATGTCTTTACCTACCAAGCCATCTTGCAAGGACTGCTGTGTATTTTTCTTTCTTTCTTTCTTTTTTTTTTTTTCTGGGTTGCCCTGTCTAGCATAGGCTGGTTTCAAATGCACATGCAGCCTCCAGCTGGCCTCCAGCTCCCAGTGAGTTCTAAGATTATAGGGGCACACAACCACACCCAGCTTTGAGATTAGATATGTGTGCATGTGTGTGAAGTCTATTTTTATATTGTAATTTGAGATAGGGTTTCTCTGTGTAGCCTTGGTTGTTCTGGACTCACTTTGTAGACCAGGCTGCCCTTAAACTCACAGAGATCTGCCTGCCTCTGCCTCCCCCACTGCTGGGATTAAAGGAAAGCGCCATCACATCCAGCTTATGCTTTTTTTTTTTTTAAATCTGTCTTAAATAAACTTTAAAAGAAGCATAAAATTAAGGGTGAAAACATAGGTTTGCATACTGTTTGTTAGTTTTATATCCTGGTACTTTACCGAGATATTTCAGTTTTGCCTAAATTTTATAATTGATTATCTTGGGCAGTAATGTTCAATAGGCAATGAAACATAGCCATGCATACGGCTTAAGTTTTTTTAGTAACTAAATTGGTAATATCTTGAGGAAGTCAATGTTAGTACAGGTTGGGTATCCTTCATACAAAATACTGGACACAAGGAGTCAGATTTTGGTTTGCCAATATGGAATAACAAAGTTTATGCATATGGAAACATCAGACCCATGCCATGTGTCAGTGTATAAAAATGTGAGATTTTAGAGCATGTCAGATTTTGGATTTGGGTTGACTAGAAATATTCCTGGTTCCCACTGACTGAATATGTCAATGATAATATTACTTAGGTCTATAATCAGCGCAAAATTATTAATAAAACACTTTGTGTTCTTTCTAATGTAATGAATTCAAATCCTGCCATATTTGTACATTTATGATACTTGCAATTTAGATCTTCAACTCTTATCAGAAGTATTTTATGTCAATTTAGAGTTTATAGCATTTAAAGAGCTATATTCACGAAATATCCAGATTTTTCCAATCAAAAGTTTTCTCACTGAAGTGAGTACAAACAAAAATCTAGGCAGAGTGTATGGGTACTCTGTTCAGGTAGGTTTCCTGTAAATACAAAATTATTTCTAAACTAAAGTATTTAGCTATCACAGAGTTTTCTTTCAGAAACAGCAGACCCCAGTTATTTAGCAGGCTTCAGTTTTCAACCGCTATAAAAAAATATCATTCTGGAAAGGCTTACTAGTTAACTTTTTCGAAGGCATCAATGTGGGGTCACTAAGAAAAAGAGGAAATGTTCACCCAGAGATCATAAACTTCACACATCCATCCTCTGGAAACAAAAGGGGTTGCTGCTGATTGGCCTTAAACAGTCCGCTGGACTTCTTATCTTAACACCCTGGCCAGCAGATGTGCTGTGAAAGCTGCCTCAGAGAACAGTAAAACAGTTGAGACGTCAAGTTCAAAGGTCACGAGCTGATGTCATTTCTTCCCCGGGGCTTCTTGGAAACTTCAGCCAGGAAGTACCCTGCTGAGTCAGTAAGGCAACACAGATGTGAAGCAGAGAGGGTCTGGTCGTGAGAAATTTGTTAGCGACTTACACAGATGTGTGGGGCTGGCCAACTCTTCCTTGTCCAGGCTGGGAGGGCTGAAGCCAAACCCTCCCTTCACGCCTGAGTCCTACTTCCGGTGCAAGCCGCACAATCAGCTGCGGCCTCTATCTTGTTAGTGCCCCTGCCTAGCTTAGGTTTAAATAGGTTCAGCAATAATCACCCCACTGTGTCTCTCTTCAGACAAGGGTGGTACCCAGTTCGTGGTTATTTTTAACAGTAAAACAAAAGTATCAAGAACATAAATGTCAGTTACTAGGGCCAGTCAATTCACTGAATTCTAAGAATCCTTAAAAAGAATAAGTTAGCCCAGGCTTCATGTAGGTCAGTGGGAGAATGCTCGCCTGGTGTGCCCAAAACCCTATGTGTGTGTGTGTGTGTGTGTGTGTGTGTGTGTGTGTGCATTTCAAGTGTATTGTGAAACACTTGTGTATTTGAACCTGAGTTTTATCCCTCGCATCACAAACACATGCAACATGTGTGATTCTGATTTTTGTATGAAAAAAAACGTAAGAAGTTGACATGCTTTGCAAAGAAGGAAAAACATCTACAAGAATAAATCCTAAATAAATACGGACAACAGGCTCCAAAGAATGGTGGAAACAGTTGTTCCAATTCCTTTTGTTTCCTTTGAGAAATTTCCCTAGACATTGCTAACCTCCTAACCCCTGTCATTCCAGTCTTTGTACATATACTCTCTGGTAATATGAGGGGAGGCCTTTCCCCTTTAACTTCCTATTGCCAGTAAGGACAGACAGTAAAGGAGTACCAATTTCGGGTGGAGGGATAAGCATGTCAGACTATCAGATAGTTTTGTAGAAGTGAATACAGCTCAGAGGTATTTTCTCAGTGGCTGTTTGTATTTGGCTCACAACCCAACAGATGTCGTGCCTCTTCCCAGCACTCTTACATTTATGTGGCAGGGGGACCCTTGTATGAAGGAAACTGTAGCCATCAATGCTCCCAGTGACTTTTTCCCAAGAATGAGCCATCCTGGCCAAGTGCAACTGAGGCCCAGGCCACTTTTACTACAGTTATATAGTAACAAAACTAACATTTTGACCGGGGCACCTGACTTTCCATTCCACCCATTGGCGCTGAACATGGATAAGTAACAACGTATCTGTCTTAGTGTTTCTATGCTCTACTAAAACACCGTGACCAATATTTTGGAGAGGAAAGGGTTTGTTTTGCTTACATTTCCATATCACAGTCCATCATCAAGGGAAGACAGGGCAGGAACTCAAGGCAGGAAGAACTGAAGCAGAGGCCATAAAAGAGTAGGACTTCCTGGCTTGCTCCGCCTGTTTTCTTAGAGCACCAGGAATGGCGCTGGCCGCAGTGAGCTTGGCCCTACCATGTCAACCATCAATCAAGAAAATGTGCCACAAGCTTGCCCACACGCCTATCTGGCGGGGACATTTTCTCAACTGAGGTTCCTTCCTCTAAACTAACTCTAGCTTGTGTCAAGTTGACATAAAAATAACCAGCACGATCCCATTTGTCGTCAGCCCTCAAATATTAATAAAAACAGTATTGTCAAAGGTGCCAGCTTTGATAGAGCAGGAGGGCGAAAGGGTGTTTCTTATTGTTAAGAAATAAATGTTAGCAAAGCAATAAAGAAATAATTTCTTTTCATTGTTATTATTTTGTTTATGCATTTATACTACGGTGCTAGGGGGTCAAACCTAAGGCCTCTCACACACAGACAAATGTTCCGACCCTCAGGGACATTTCAGCCCTATTTTTTATGCTTCTGTACTTTTTGAATTTTTATAATAACAAACATGTTCCATATCTATATATAGATCACTAAGTGGCCTCTTGGCTAAGATCAAGTACCAATGTAGATATTTTTAGATAAAGTGAATGAGGTCACAAAAATCTATATTCTTAAAAGTTTTCACCAAATAAACAGGATTCCTATGTCCCTTGGTTTATTGACTTATGTTGTTTTCTTGAGATGAAGTTTTGTGTAACCCAGACTGGCCTCTCACTCTCCTGTATCTGAGGTGGCCCATGATCTCCTGATCCTCCTGCCTTTACCCAAGAGCTGGGATTTCAAGCTCATGCCATCACACATGGCATGCTGCCCTTGCCACTATGGTGCCCTTGATATTTCAGCCGCTGAAAGCATTGTCTTCTGAGGCTAGAAGTGGACTTGGCCTTGACCTACCCTCTACCCTGATGGCTAAAAGACACAAATCTCTTGTTTTATATTCTTTCCCCTTCTGACTGAAGCTATCTAATTTAGCTTCTGTGGAGGCCACTGCCTGTGTGCTTCAACATGTCACCCCTAATGTGTCCTGGGAAAAGGCTCTCCTTATTTTTCTAGGCTCCACAGAGTAGTTTGTTTTGGCGACTGCCTTAAGAGTAGTCTTCCAGACATTTATAGAATCTATCCATGCCATACAGCCTAGGTTAGAATGGGTAAAACATTGCTTCTCCTGAGGTCTGTTTTTCTCTAGCTATAGTAAACCCAGTTTGTTTGTTTGTTTGTTTGTTTTTAGCTAGGCATCACATGACACGGCTTTGATTCTGTATAATTTTGGTGGCTTTTTACTGAATGGTTCCCAGGAGATCTATAAACTTAAGCAGGGTACTGAAAGAGCTCTTTGGGTGATCCAATCAGTGCTGGATCGACTGGGGTCATTAATACTTCCTATCAGGCTGATAAGCTCTACCACAGCAATCAGAGTGGTGCTACATACTCACAGGTTATACAAATTGGTGCTTATCTCAAGCTGCAATAACAAAATGCTATAAGCCAGGTGATGTATACACCACCGGGATTCATTTCTCACAGTTATGGAGGCTGGGATGTGCAGCCCGAGGGTGAACTCAGGGTCTCGAGAGATCTCCATTTCTCATAGATGGTGCCTTTCCTGTGTCTTCAAATTATGGCAAGCATGAACAACATCCCTTGAATGCCATTCTAAGGGTGCAAACCCCACCCATGAGGGCTCTCCCCTCATGACCTGCTCACTTCCTCAAGGCTCTTTTGCCAAATACCATTGCCTTGAAGGTTGACATATCAATATATGAATTTGGGGAGACACAAGCACATAGACCACAGCAGAGATGGTGTCAAGGGTGTCCTAAAATTGGGCCTACTATGACATTGAGCACATCCATCTCCCTTTTCCTTGTTATTGGTAGAGTCAGTTCATTCCTCCTGATATAAACTATCCCAAGTTGAGTCACGGCCACACTTAATTTTAACATGGTTGTAAATGCCTTCAATCCTGCCACTGGACAAAGAGCCAGGAGGGTCCTGAATTCAAGGCCAGCCTTAGGAGGTAGGGCTGTATTTTCTGTAATGATCTTTGCTTCATATCCAGATACCTTCCCTTCATTAACCTTTTTTAACTCATTAGACACATGACTTTCAGTGACTTCAGATATCAGTAATTTGATATCTGTCTTAGTTAGGGTTTCTGTTGCTGTGGAGAAACACCATGACCACAGTAGCTCTTATAAAGGAAAATATTTATTTGGGGATCACTTACAGTTCAGAGGCTTAGTCCATTATCATCATGGTGATAAGCATGGCAGCTGAAAGCAGACATGGTGCTGGAGAGAGAGCTGAGAGTTCTACCTCTTGATCTGCAGGCAACAGGAAGAGAAAGTGATAACTTTCTCTGATAACTCCACACATATTCCATTAATCCCACACTGTAAATGACATTTTTATTTTCTCAGACGAGGGGATGAGATGAGAGCTGTACCCATGCTTTATGAATACAAAGTGACTTGGGTTGAGCCCAGAACATTTCTACCTGACTATCCCTAGGCCTGGAAGCTTCTAGCCTTTGTACAATCTAATCTTCTGCAAGCCGGGACTTTGTAGGCTTCAGCTTCCAACCTCTATCTGCTAAGCTAGGCCTAGGACGTTTTCAGCCTCTCAGACATTTGAGGTTTCTTTTCAACCACATTGGGTGCCAGATGTAAATGACAATTTAATTTGCCAGGTGCAATGGCTATCTCAAGGCTTACTGCAGAATAACTGGCCCTTTTCTAGTTCTTTCTGTCCTGTGGCTGGTTGGTTCAACTCAGTTGTTCAGGCTCAAACTTCTCACCAAGCTGACTGATTCAATTTGTCTTCTCTTGACTTCTCACTGACTTGCTTGGCTCAAACTAACTCTGGCAATTTGTTCTAAACTTCTGGATCCTTCTTATTCTCTGGCCTCAACTATGTCTGATGACCTACACTGAACTGCCTGGACTGGACTGTTCTGTACTGAACTCAGTTCTATTCTACTGTCTTCTCTACTGTACTCTATTGTCTACTCTCTCTATTGTATCCTACCTACTGTCTCTACTCTACTGCTCCTAAGTAGCTTCTCTTTCCTGTCCTCTTCAGAGTTGGGCATATCCTATCTCTGGCTCATTCTGTCAAATCTTTGCTTTGTCTGCCCCTCAATTAGATGTCACTTTCAAGCATAGTTTCTTTCTTCTACTAATGAACCTTACCTTCATTGTTTGGCATCAAAGCTGTGTACTAAGGGCGTGTCTGTATTCCAAACAAATCATCCTGTAATCCAGGGTATGTCTGCCTTCCGGCTGGATAACATAAACCTAGAAGATCTTTGGATGCGATCCCTTACCAGAGTAGCCATGTTGCTGGATTAAAATTCCTCTATATCACACCTTCACACCTCCTAAGAGCCTACAAGGACTTTTTTTTTTTCCCCCAAAGCAATCAATGTTATCCTGGCAAATATTGATAAGAAGAAAACCTAGTGAACCTAGTGATCTCTTTTGAGCTCTGATCATAGACTCTGGTCCAAGTTTGACATTATGGCCTTTCCCTCTTCTCTTAGTTCCAGACAGTACTGCCTCTGTGCTCACACCGCTTCCCAGGCCTTCCCCCACTCTAACCTGTTCTCTTTGAGCTAAGTCACTCATGTCTGCCATCCTGATGGAAATGCATCAATGTTTTCACATTAGAGATGGCCTAGCTTTTGTCCAGTCTCCTTCAGAGGCACCTGAAACTAGAACATATGCTTAGAAACTATTTCTCACATCCATAAATGGATACGTGTATTTCAGATAAAATAATTTTAGTTGACTAGGAGAAGGAATAGATTATGTTATAGTATAATTGAACTAATTCAAGCAAGAGGAAAAATTCACAGAGAAGTCTTAATGATGTGACATTGGTGACACATGGGTATTTGCGTTGGAGATCTGTTTATTTGTAAAATGTGTCATGGCCAGCAAGGGGGCTCAGTGGTTTAAAGGCACTTGCCAAACATGTCTGTGACTTGAGTTTGAGTCCTGGAATCCCCATAAAGGTATAAGCAAGGAACTGACTCCACAAAGTTGTCTCCTGACCTCCATACGTGTAGCCACACAAAATAATAATTAATAAATAACTTTAAATGCCAAATGTGTAGTGATTCTTTTTAAAAATTCATGTGTTTAAAATGCACAATTTAATTTAAATTAAATTTAATTCAATTTAAAAAATTGTGTGTTTAATATGCATGGTGTGTGTGTGTGATATCTACATGTCATGGCATAAGAGTGGAAATTATAAAACAACTTGAAGGAGATGATTTTCTTCTTCTACCATGTGGGTCCTGGTATTGTGTTTAGGTCTTCAGGCTTGAGTGCAGGTGCCTTTTTTGATGAACCATCTTACTAACCCATATGCTTTAACTTTTTCTAAATGTACATTTGCACAGGGTTGAAAGATATTTACCCACTCAGGAATGCAAATACCATTCCAAAAATACTTACGATTAGAGATTCTGACCTGGGGCTTCAATCATCAAAAGCAATTATCTTCAGTGTCCTGGTTACCTAATATATTTTCACATATGTTTTATATGAACATATATTTCTAAATTCACTGAGAACTCAAAAAAAAAAAAAACTGTGAATATGTTCCTGTGGCAAATGAAGGAAATGTGGCAGGAGCTGTAGATGTGGCAGGAAATGTAGAAGGATTGTGAGTTTGAGGTAAGCTTGGACTGTACATGGAGATGATGTTTCAGAATCTGAAAACAAAACAAATAAGAAGCCTAAGTATCTTCAGATGAGGTCTTTTGTATTTTCTTTTTTCTTTCTGATACTAGCTGTTTCCAGTAAATTTGGCAGAATCCCATGGACTGTGAGGCATGAAAAGTGATACAGGAAGAGGAGAAGTTTAGAATCTTCTGGAAAAACAAAGAAAGAAAAAATAAGAGAAAAGAAATACTTGCTCCTTATGAAATCTCTTGCTTCTCCAGGTCTCCTTAATAATTTTACGGTTTATCAAAAAGTGATGGTCACATCAAGGAGGGGTCAGGCACTATGAGATAAATGTCATCATCAATTATCCTGACAAATTGGAAGTATAACCTTCCATCAGGACAGAGAGCCTTCGCCACGTGCCCCAGTGGGTGGTTCAAAGTGTTATCTTGAAGGAATTAGTCGAAGCATTTGAACTGCTCAATTTGGTAGTGAAAAGATCACATCTCTTCAGTTAACCACGATTAACTGGAAAGCTCAAATGTTCTGACAAGGCATTAGCCTGCAGTAATCAAGGATTTTTGGCAAAGAAAAAAAAATTAATCTTGTTTTTGTGAACTAGAACTAAAATACATTATTAATGGGGATGTATGCTGAGTACAAGCAGCGGCATAAACAGTAACTGTGTGTGACACGAAGCCAAATGCTCTCTCTGCCACTTTAAATATTGACTTTGCCTTTCCTGTCTCAGATTCATATTACAAAGAAGAGAAACGAAAATGAAAATGTCTTAAAATACAAGTGAATCTGCCAAGGACAATTAGCATTTGGGGAAAGTTTGGAAATATAGTGTTTAAAACATGCAAGATTTTAAAAAAAGAAGAAAAAAATTTAGCTCATTCAATTTCTTCAAACATTTCCCAGCATAGATCAACATTTGTTACTGTTACTCGTTTATTTTTCTCAATGAAAATGGGGGTGGGGTTTCATTAAAATCACGTCAAAATTTGATGGTTTCATAACTTTTAACAGGTTTTAATATAAAGCTAAAAGCTCTTGCAGCCTTGTAGCAGGCCTAGGAATATAGACATTTTGTATCCATTCACAAGGTTTCTGCTTGCCTTTCAGCCAGCGGTGAGACTACCCCTTTTTCTAATGAATATTAATTTTCCTGTATTGCAATCTGCTCTGCCACCTGTTATTGAAAATACTCTCTTTCCAAGGAGATAATTTTGTTTACGTTTTGATTGCATACAACTTCTGTGAGCCTTTCATTAGAAGAAAATCAGTTCTGTAGCTAGATTAGAGACAGTATTTGTTTAAATGCTAACCAGTCGGAGCAGTAGTGGTTAAAATGGGGGCTGAACGAATCAAAAGCGGGAAAAGAGGGCTGGGTAGACACCTTGGTCTGTCAAGCGCTTGCCACATATGACCGTTGGTACTGTTACACTGATGCACTTTTAAATCCCCTGAAAAGAGTCTATAAGGGATTGTCTAACCAGGTTGGTTCATGGGCCTGTCTGTGGAGGATTGACTTGATTATTGCGGTGATTTGAACGAGGATGGTCTCCATTGGCTCATAAACTTGAATGCCTGGTCCCTGGTTGATGGAACTGTTCAGGAAGCAGTTGTTGAAGGAGGTGTGTCACTGGGTGTTGGGCTTTGATGTTTCAAACGCCCACGCCCTTCCCAGTTAGCGTGCATGGGCTCTCTCTCTCTCCTCTCTCTCTCTCTGCTCTGAACTTGTGAATAAAGATGTAAGCT
Source organism: Psammomys obesus (assembly GCF_907164565.1). NCBI lineage: Eukaryota > Metazoa > Chordata > Mammalia > Rodentia > Muridae > Psammomys > Psammomys obesus. The sequence continues at coordinate 7,340,312 of NW_026596155.1, read as the reverse complement.
CTCAGCCTACTGCTCCAGTGCCATGCTTGCCTTCCTGCCTGCTACCATGCTCCCTGCCATGATTGTCATGGAGTCATCTGCAAGTTCCAATAAACTCTTTTTTTTTTTTTCTATAGGTTGTCTTGGTCATGATGTCTTCACCCCAATAAGAAAGTAACAAAGGCAATTACGTAAATTGAGATGGGAAGGCCTGCCTATGGTGGTAGCACCATCCCCTGCATTTGGTCCCTAGACCGTGTATGAGTGAAGAGAGCCAATCGCTAGTACCCGTGCATGCGTTAATTCTCTCTCTGCTCATGAATGTAGCGAGCTTCCTCAAGTTCCTGTCACCTTGACTTCCCCTCAGTGATGGACTGTAGCCTTGGATTGTGAGCAAAAATAAACTCGTTATCGCCTAAGCCACTTTTGCTAGGGTATTTTGTCAAGCAACAGGAAACAACAGTAGGACGCTGTGCAAGCCTGGGGAACTCGGTTTGATCTGAGCTCCATGGAAAGCTGGGCAGGGGGCAGGTACGTGAAATCCAAGGCAGAGAGACCTGGAGGCTGCTGGCCACGTGAAATAGCCATGGAGAGATGACCCTGTCTCAAAGCTTAAACAACACGGTAGGCACTGCCTGGGGGACATTGGGAGTTGGGTGTTGACCGTGGGTTCTCACATCTACACCCCCAAAAGACACAGTCACACACACACACACACACACACACACACACACACACACACAGAGAGAGAGAGAGAGAGAGAGAGAGAGAGAGAGAGAGAGAGAGAGATTAGGTAACTTGAAAGCACATAGAAGATATCACTGGTCACAAAAAAACAACTCTGTTTATCCTGAGTTGCCTGCTCCTATTGGCTGGCAGATATAAATCGAGGCTGGTTCTAGCTTTCGAGGCTAGGATAGACAGGTGGTTTTGGGCGCAGATAGTGTAATTTCCCTTCTGCTCTGGCAATGTTAGCCACAAGATCAACAAGCAGTGAGACTTATAGCACAAAACTCTACAGGAACCAGCTTGTTTCTGCTCCTCTGGCGAGTGTTATCCCGCATTGAAGCACACAGCAGCATCTTTCACAAGGATGGCCCTGGGAAGGAGCCAGCAACCTTTGAAAGGCAGCTCTCAAAACTCGTGTTCTCCATAAATAGAATTGAACTATATTATATAAATCACATAAATAATTTAGACGCTAACTTATCACATACTTTTTTTGGAGACAGAGTTTCTCTATGCGGCCCTTGGCTAGCCTGGAACTCCATACACATCAAAAAGATCCACCTGCCTCTCCTTTCCTGAGCGCTGGGATAAAAGCCATATGCCATCACACTGGGCACTAATTTACGTACTCTTATTAGAAAAGGAAATTACATGGCTAGCTTTTTTAGTTCTGGAAAAATATTTCCTATGTTAGCAGGAATAATATATGCGCACTCTTTTAAGAAAGAGATAAGAAATAGATCTCCCATCAGAATCTACTAATTTTAGAGGAAGTGGTGAAATTAAAATCTATAATTACACTCCTATTATAACAGAAACCCACTTCACTCTGTGTATTCAATCAACAAAGCAGTGTCCCTGGTGGTCTAGTGGCCAGGACTCTCAATCAACATAGCAAATTTTGTTAAGAATCAATAAAAGCTTCTGTGGTTTTGTTTTCAGTCACATAAGTAAACAAATACTTGAAGATTATTCAATAAAATCAAATAATGCTTGTTGTTATTGTCTTTAAGGCATAGAGAAACATGTTCATTAGGAAAATGTGAGAACGAAACCCCCACGAACACAGTAGAACTACCTCTAAAGCCTGCATTTCAAATACAACCATGATTGTTCCCTTGCAGGTTCGTTGGAGTTTTGTATGCATGAATTAGATAGATGCATCTAAATAAACCAAGCTAAAATTACATGTGCTGGTTCACTTTTTAATTAAAAAAATATTCCCTTTATATGTAAATATGTATAGGTGTTTTGCCTGCATGTATGTCTGTGTACCAGGTGCATGTTTGTTGTCTATAAAAGTCAGAAGAAGGCATTGAATCCCTGGGACTAGAGTTACAGACTTTTGGGAGTCACCATGTGGGTGCTGGAGTTAAACCTGAGTCCCGTGAAAGAGCATCCGGTGTCATCTCTCTAGCCTGTTATTTATTTGTTTGTTTGTTTGTTTTTACTTCAATAATATATGTGACTTGTTTTCTTTTATTCTGCTAAACCTGGTTTCTTACAGTCACTGTGTACATTTTTGCCGGTGTGTTCTTATAAAAATGATGCTAAAATAAATGCTTGTAAGTAAATGTGTATCTCTTCTTTAGATCTTTTAAAAGAGAAATATTTACATTGGAATTCTAAAAGAGTTATTAAGGTTTCTGGAACACTTGGCCTTTCAGAAAACTTGAGTTGAATTATACTCTCACAAATCATGTTAAGAAAACTCATACAGCCATTATGGAAATCATCATGGCAGTTCTCAGAAAGACAGAAATCAATGTACCTCAAGATCCAGCTATACCAGATTTAGCCATATACCCAAAGGACCCTTCATTCTACCTCAGGGGCAGTTGCTCAACAATGTTCATTGCTGCTCTAGTCATAATAACCAGAAACTGGGAACAACTTAGATTTCCCTCAACAGAAGAATGGATTTTAAAAAAAAAGGTGTACATTTACACAATGGAATAATACGCAGTTGTTAAAAAAATGACATTATGAAATTTGCAGGTAAATGAATGGAACTAGAAAAAAATCAATGTTACTTTTAAGCACAGTTTAAAGCCTGTCACAGAATTAATGTGGACTAGGAGACAGACTATAAATATGATGAAAAATGAAAAAGAAGAAAAGAACGAACTGAATAGCTGACTTAAGCGATTCATCTCTATGACCAAGTTCGACTTTACCCATCTTGTTCAAGGATTTCCATTCTGAGTTTTAACATCCTAGGCATCTTTAATGGATTCAAGCAATAGCAAAGTTTCTCATCATTTTCCCCCAGATGCCTTTCCTTTTACTCCTATTAGAATAAAAACACATACTATGTCAAATAGTGAGAATTTATGGGTAAATCATGCTTCTAATGCATGTGCAAACTCCTTCAGAGTTGGGACAATGCGCTATGTAAGTGGCAATGTTTATTTATTTACTTCTAGCATTCTCCTGTATGTAATTCTACAATATCCTATTCCCTCAGTTCAGAGTCAAGAAGTTCTTTGTAACCATCTGACTTATGATCTCATGTGATCTACTAACAAACTCATGGGAAGATGCTTTTTAATATAAAGGAAAAGAACAGGTTTGGGCAATAACCATTCTTTTAATTAAAATTTATTTCTTAGCTGGGTGTGGTGGCACATCCCTATAGTCCCAGTGCTCAGGGCAGGAGAGGCAGGCGGATTGCTATGAGTTTGAGGCCAGTCTGGTCTACAAAGCAAGTCTAGGACAGCCAAGGCTACACAGAGAAACCCTGTCTCAAAAAGCCAAAAGAGTGAAATGATTTCTTAAAATTGCCTAGTATGAGGTAATATTTCTCAACAAGAGTTCTGTAAGATCAGTCTTCAGGGTGTTAATAGTTGAATTGAAGAGCTTTCTCGAAACACTCAGAGGGAGAACACATTTGACCTGTACGACTCCCTGTAGGATGAAATGAGTGGGAAGCTAGAGTAACTGTGAAGGAGCCATCTTGGGGTGCTGCTTCTGACAAGGTTACCTCAGACATGCCACTCTGCCCCGCTGTGTGCTGAGACTGGCTATAGCAAAGGGAAGCATCTTGTGTGTCTGGGCTGTCTTCTCTGGAAAGTATTAGGTATCATGGCTTCACTCTGTAGGCAGCCTGAGAGAAGCCCAGGCAAATGACAGAGCCAGCCTTGCAATTTGTGCCTTAGTGGAATTCCGGAGCCACAAGTCTTATTGGAAGCGTTGAAGTTGCTATATTTTTTAGTACTTTATAGAAGACAGAATATACCAAGTATCCATAAAAAGGAGAAGATTCAGGGAGGGGCTAAATTCATTTAACACGCTTGGCATCATCCCTAAGTACACAGAGAAACTTGGCTTCACTCTGCTGTGTGGATTAGCCACAATTTTGAAGTCTGTAATTTTCTGTTATCTACCCAGACAGTCTTTTTTTTTTAATGTGGATAAACTGAAAATTGAATGTAACTATGAAACCTAACAATCTTGAGACCGACCAGCCACGCGGTACTCTTTAGAAACGATGTGAATTGAGATGTTTCTCACTAGATGACTCAAGTCATGTTTGCTCGTGGCTAAAGAAGGCTAAAAGATGTGATTATCAATCACAATCCCCCACACTAAAAAAAAAAAAAAAAAAAAAAAAAGTTCTCTCTTAAAAACAAGCCTAGTGAGACAGGGCCAACATTAGCAACAAAAGAGAAGTGAGAGGTGATTTGAGGAAGTAAAATAAGGTTTAGTAAATACTGGGAGATTTCCGTGGAAGCTACTGAAAGGGGAACTCCAAGATAAGCCTGGCATTTGTACTGATCTCGACTTGAGTTTGCATATTCTGCCATCTCACAGTGCATTCTGACTAAAACAGCGAAGATACCTAGTATTCGTGGTCAGTGAAGCTAGCTAGCAGAAGGGTAGGTGCATCCTGTTACAGTCCACACAATGACACCAGAGCCACGTGTGGCCAAGTGATCCCACGGCCAGGCACTGCATGGAAGCGTTTCACCTTGGGTTAACTCAGGAGTCCTCCTAGCAAGCCCGTGAGGGGTGTACTATCCTTGACTCAGTTTTCAGGAGCCTGAAGCTTGGAGTGGTGGACAAATTTCCCAAGCCGGTAAGCATTCAACCTCATTTTGAGAGCCCAGCCCCGAATTCACCAGTATTGTACTAAAGTGCACACTATGCCCTCTCCTGCCCACCTGCCCTTCAAACATTTGCCGTGGAAGTCATTCTTGTCCTAGTACATTGTCACTATCCCAAGGCCAACTTTTAGGACACACTATGCTTCTTCACATTAACCCTTCCAATAATCTCCCTCAAGTTTCTTTTTCTTTCAGGGCCTGACAGATCAAGGATGTACTGTGAAGGAGGTAGTCCTTGCTTGATGCAGCAGGCTTTAGTCAGAATACCTATAAGCATGATCAACAAAGTCTTCCAATGCCTGACTCATTTACTTCATGTTCAGTGCGGGTTGTACATGCTGCTGGAAAAATTGTGACCCATCTATTGAAGGTCTTTGTACCTAAGACAAGCCATACATGAAAGCAGGTAGGCATTCAAGGTACTGAAAGGGGCACTTGCCACCAATTTCCCCGCAGACTCACAAATTGGTCTGAAATTCTCACCACTAATACTATATGTTTAGATAACACCCCTCCCTACTTCACACCACACAGTAAGGATACAAACATGGTTTTGAAAAGATAAATACATCAAGCCATCACCACTCGCTGTAAAGACTAGTGAGCTACAATGCTAGGAAAGACAGATGGGCTCTGAGGGAAAGAGAGTAATGTGGGCTAAATTCTGATACAAAATGAATATGGAAAATTCACTGAATTGAGTCTGCAAGTGACATTTCAAGATAAAGTACTATATTTATTGTAAAGCATGGACAATAAGAGCAGTATAGTAGTTTTTCATTAAAATGGTAAATTCCCAGAGAAGTCCCCATGGATTGATCATATCCCCTTCCATGGATGTACCATGTCATTTCCCTTATTAAATTATTCTCATGGTAGATATTGTATTTTTTTTTATTTAATGGCTTTGTGTGACAAAATCAATAGCAACCTTTCTGCTAATCTTTAATGTGCTGAGTGCTTTATATGATCAATATTGTATTTAATCTTCTCAATAACTGTTCTGGGAATGTGCTGTGACCATCCATATTTTGTAGGAAGGTACACCAGGCCTAGAGAATAAATTACTCCAAGTCATAGAGCTACTAAGGAGCAAAGCTGAGGTTACTGTCCTTGTTCCTTTCTTTTGGGAGAGACATACTAGGGACATAATGGTAAAGATCCATACTAGAAACAGACAAGAAACGCGAGGGAACTCAAATAGAGAACATAAATGTCATCACCTTGGTTTTATCAAAGACTTCCTAGGACTTTGCTTCTAAAAATATTTTCTATTAGAGTCAGCATTTAAAAGCTAAAGTTACAAAATCCTGAAAGGCTAAGGTTGGGAGGGGGAAAGCATCAAGTTCTCCCTTCTTTTAATAAATAGGGAAATTTAGAGGTAGTGTCTGGCTTAAAAATCTGCATGGTTGTCGATTAACAGCTCTTAGAACTGTTTACATAAAGCAAAAGATATGAGGTAATCATTACTGGTAACATAGGAAAGAAAGTAGCAAAGAAAACCACAGTCTCATTATATTAGTTAAATGGTGTCTAGTCCAGCCAGCTCAGCAATCCAAGGCAAATGAATACCTAAATAGAGACTCCTCCTCACAGTTAATTTGAACTGTAAGCATGTAGCAAAAAGTTGATTATTTTAAAAAAACGAATTTCTGATTTTGTAATGTTCATCATAACATGGAGAATGTACATCCTTTCTTGTTTCAGAAATAAACAGTTGAGGACTTTTTTCTTTCTTTTCTTCTTTCTTTCTTTCTTTCTTTCTTTCTTTCTTTCTTTCTTTCTTTCTTTCTTTCTTTCTTTCTTTCT
>NW_026596155.1:7317609-7333679 GCF_907164565.1 Psammomys obesus | reverse complement strand
TCTTTCTTTCTTTCTTTCTTTCTTTCTTTCTTTCTTTCTTTCTTTCTCGTTTTCAAGACAGGGTTTCTCTGTGTTGCTTTGGCTGTCCTGGGCTTGCTTTGTAAACCAGGCTATCCTCCAACTAACAGTGATCAGCCTGCCTCTGTCCCCCAGAGTGCTGGGATTGCAGGCGTGATCCACCGCACCTGGCAGCAGACTTGTTTAAATGGTAACCATGAATAAATAACTCTTACAAGGCTCCATCCACTTTGATTGATGGCCATTAAATACAGATGCAAAATGAGAGCATGCTAATTCAGACAAAATGTGTATAATAATAAAGACTTAAAAGGACTATCATTCATTTGACATTTTCCCAAACTCTCTGCATTTGAAAGGATTTTCCATTACTGAACCTCTTTACTACCAGGGACTCCAAGTCAGTATAGAATTGAAATTTCTTCAGGGAGGGTGACAAGTTCACAACCCACAGAGACCTGGTCAAGTTCTCTTGAGCTTGCTCAGGACCATATACTCTGGAATTAGAATAAAGACTGAAGGATATGAGGAGTCTTTCCACACCCCTCTGTATTCACAACTGGAAGATTCTGTTGATCAAAAAGACAAGGTTTAAAACAGTTAGTTTTTTTTTTTCTACTTAGAGAAACAGCAAATAGAATTGTAGCTCTGAGGTGACTGTATCTACTCTGTAGATCAAAATGCTGTCTGTTATGGTGAGATCTCAGGAGCCTCAGCTATCAGCTTCTCTGCTTGCTTGAGCTTGTGTGGAAGACACGAAACTGCATTTGGTTCCTGAAAATTCATGGAGAATTCTGTAGTTTTCAAGCTGTTTCCTCCATTAACTGGGGGTCTGGAGCATTGCCTCTCTTCCCTCACTCTAGAAGAAAGCTAATAGCGTTGAAGACCATCCAGAGCCTACTCCTTGCTTTCACTGCCTAGCCAGATCCTTCACTGAGCTGTGGCAGGCCTGGAGGGTGAGACTGAGACTTTCTCCCTCTGTTCCTGTCTTTTGTGATGCCAAGAGGATGAACCACAGGTCTCCTGCCTGGTAACCCCTTCCTCCACCAGCTACTCTCTCCAGCCCCTCTGTTTTTATTCTTTACAGAACTGCCTGCTAATTCCACACATTGGATTTCTGCCCAGCAGCTCTGTCTGTTACCAGAAGTTCTAGCTGTTCTCCAGTTCTGATTCCTGCTCCAGACCTTGCATTCCGGAAGGAGTGAGAGGCTCCATTGATAAGACATCCTGGCCAGCAGCTACTTAAGAGGGCTGTGGGAGGGTCTCAGGCTGACTTTGAACTTATATATCAGGCTAAACTTGAACTTGAGAGCAGAAGACTAGCCTCTAACTAGAAAGCTGAACTTACTCCTTCCCCTTCCCCCCAAGCTCAAGTTTTCTAACACTAGAAGGGTCAAAATCTCTAGTATTTTGGGGTTCATTTCACAGAGGATCTGAGGGTGCTAGGTTAAAGACTTTCCCTTTAAACCTCAGTCTCATACTTAACTCACTCCAGCCAATGGGAATGGTCTATTGGGAGTTGTTACTTATTTTATCAGATTTTTTTTTCTTCCAAAAATTTCTAGGCCAGTGTCTGATTAGATAATCTCCTGAAAGAGCTACCATATAGGAAATATCAAAGCCAACGCCATGGCTGCCAATCCGTAAAGATGAAATCTATTTCAAATCAAAGATCTTGCCTTAATTTTCTTTTTTGGCCTGCAGTGTATAGCAATGTTCAGTTTACAGTGGGAATTCCACACCTTTATTTCACTGAAGGAGGAAAGCCCTGTGGTGGTGAAGAGTCTTCTGCCTTGGGCTTTGATTTCTGCAATTATTTGTTTCACACTTTCTCATTTGAAATGTTCTCGAGCCAGTGAATAGTGATACTAAATAGCAATAGAATGACAATTGATTTTACTTTTAAGCTGAGAAAATCTGCCCACTCAGTAGCAAAATTTAGTCCATAGTATTCACTTACTTTAATGGCAGGAGTTCAGCTCCGGTTGCAGTGTTTATCAAGAATGCTTATTTGAAGCTATGCTGATTTGAAGCTATTCTGAAGCTGCATCTGCAATATTTTCCACGTGCCCCAATTTCCCTGTCCGTAACATCTGTTACAACTGGTGATCCCCCAGGAATACCTGTGGAAAAAAATATGAGCTACCAATTAGATATTTCTATATACAAACAACACCTGTTACTTCCAACCCCAGTGACTTAATATGCCAATGTGCTGAAATCAGTTGTATACAGTAAGCAACCAAGTTAAGGGGATAAAAACAGCCCACGTTATTAATTATTCATTTTTTTCCCCCTGTGTTCAGGATTGAACCTGGGACCTCGTACTTGCTAGCGAAGTAATCTACCACTGAGCAACACTCTCAACTCTTGCTTAAAAACCCAATTCCTGGATAAGAAAGAGGGAGGCAGACAATGGGCAGAGAGCTGGGAGTATAGCATACAAGGAGTCCCACATAGCTGCCTGTGGGATCATGTGACCTGTGGGGGTCATCAGTCACGTGCTTCACAGTAGAGAAAAGGTCTGCCATGTCTTGTTCTCCTAACATAGTCAGTGTCTTTGATTACATTAAAATCATTTTGGACATGTGACCCTTATTCACGAAACAGAACATCTGGTCAGCATTAGAAATAAGTCAGCGCTGTGTTCAATGGTACCTTCCTTCAGCTATCCTCCTGCTCCACCCTGCATTTACCTCAGTCTGTGTCCATGTAGAAGCCTGAAGACAATCTCCTGTGTTGCTTCTCAGACATCCTCATTCACCTTTTTCCTTTTTTTTTTTCCTTAGGCAGGATCTCTCACGAGCCCACTCTCTCTTTCTCTCTCTCTCTCTTTCCTCCTCTCTCTTTCTCTCTCCCTCTCAAAAACTTTTTATTGATTCTTTGTGCATTTCACATCATGCAGCCCAATCCCACTCATCAACTCCATCCTCACAACCTCCTCCCCCAAAAGAAAGAAACAAACAAACAAACAAAAAAATCCCGTCATGGAAACTGTAGTGTGTCGTGGTGTGTCACTCAGTATACCCTTGTCCACGCATCTTTACTTGCAGTGAGTCATTGGTCTGGTTTGAGGCTCCTGGCTTCTGTTATCAGTACTGGATCCTTACCAGGACTCTTCTGTTATTGCCTGTTATCCTGTTACTGCCCTGGGTCATGGAGAGCGCGTAGCTTTGCATCTGCAGGACTGGCTCTTTCACATACTCCAGCAGTTCATAGATGTTGGGGTGGACCAACTCGAAGCCCTGGATCTGGGCCTGCGTGGTAGTGGAGATGGTCAAGCTGCCAGCTCTCCCACACCCACACTACCAGGGCCAACGCCCTGCCCCAGCTAGCTCACCCACTGCCCCAGCTGGTAAGGATAGGGCCAGCTCTCCTGTGCTCATACCCTCAGGGCTGGCTTTCCCGAGCCCGTCACCAGGGCCAACTCTGCTGTGCTGCCCAGGTGAGGTTCAGGAATCACTCCCTCAAGAGCTGCAGCGAGCCCTTGGGGCGGGGCCAACTCTCCTGAGTAATGAAGTCAGCACAGGGTGGGGCCAGCTCTGCACAGCCTTCGGACATCGACGTGGTCTCTGGTGGCAGCCCGGACCAGGGATATCCACATGGCCTTTGGTGGTAATATATGAGCCATGGACGTTGACACGGACCCCTGCTGCTGCATGATCATGCGCCCGGACATGGCCCTCAGTGGCAGCTTGGAAAGTTACCTCGGCTTCAGGTAGCAGGGCAGGCTGCTCACACGAGGCTATTCTTCTTCTTCTCCACCCTGGCCTCTCCAGTTCTGTCTCTCTTTCTCTTTCTTCTCTCCACCACATACTTGCTCTTCCTCATCAAAGTGGTTCCCGCTTTGGGCAACCACGAGGCGGACCTTTGGGCGTCTTCTGCCTGCCTGCCCCACCTTTTTTTTTTTTTTAAATGCGGGGTAGGGAATCAAATTCAAGTCCTAATCTCAGTGATCAGGGATTTCTTTGTATCAAAATATGTAGGTCAATGAACAAAAATGTCAGAGCACAGCTTAGTGGGGGCAGGCAAATAATAATTATGACGAATGTAAGATGTGTTATGAGAGCTACGAAGAAGGAGAAAGCAGCCGGGTGGTGTGGTCATGGCGGTGCACACCTTTAATCCCAGCACCTGGGAGGCAGAGGCAGGCAGATCTCTGAATTCGAGGCCAGCCGGTCTACACGGCAAGTTCCAGGACATCAAATAAATCCTGGCTACACAAAATAAGTCCTGTCTCAACCTTCCCGGCAAGATTACTGTAGGGTCAGATGGTAGGTCTGGGGGAGCTTGTGGCCATATGGTAGGCAGCAACTGTTGGGATCACAGCTCTTCTGCACCAGCTTCCCCCAGGCCACCTCACGGGATGCTGCTAAGACCCTTCATAACCCCCAGTCTCTCCGGCTCTGCTCCCAGAGCCCTTCCTGCCTCTGCTGAAGCACTCAGTGTTCTGCCTCGTGTGCGGTGTGACTGCATCCGGTTTTTCTTCAGCTTGTAACTCCTTAATAAAGAGGGAGCATCCTATTAGCCATTTTATCCCTTTTGGAGTCGCACACACAGAGCTGCTGGCTTAGTGAGTGTCGGTTGACTGATGGATCCTAAATTGAACATGAATTGGAAAAGTTCTGGGTGGCTTATAGAAGACAATCTTGATGCTAGAATTAAAAAATGTAAATTTGGCATATGGATACTTGGTGCAGATGCTTTGCTGGAAAATGTCCTTATTTTTTGCTCTCACAGAATTTCTAGTTTTTTACAAACCCCACATATTAACATGTCCAACAAATCAAGCAAAACAATAGCATCATTGGGAGCTTGTCTCTGTAGTTGAAGTGCATTGTTCAAATAGCTCACAAAAGTAGCTGCTACTCATCATAGTTGAGGCAGGTTAACTGATGCTATTGCCTTTATTTGGCAACACGCTTTTGCCCGAGAGGATATTATTTATGTGAAATTGTCATTCTCTATGGTTCTTTATTTGACAGTGAGTAAAGTCACCAAGCTGTTTTCTTCTGTGTTTCATTCTCTCTCTCTCTCACACACACACACACACACACACACACACACACACACACACACACACAAAAGAGCTTTACACGTTCAAGAACTGTCGTGGAGACTTGTGGGTGTGTCTTACAAATAATAGCATAGTTTCTTGAAAGTATTATCATAAGCATATTTACACCTCATTACTAGCTGATGAAGCAAAGCCCTTTCCGTTACACTCACTGTATGTATGCTAATGGGATGGTGAGATAAAATACTTCTATGGGAGCAACTGAATCATAATTTTTGCATTATACTTAAAACAGCAGTTCCAGAATTTAAAATATTACCTGCACATAATTAGAATATGCTTGTAAATTGTTAGTAATATGATAGATGGAGTTAGTCATCAGCACTGCTTTTTTGAATAGAGAAATGACAACATGAAGTATTAATGGATACTTTGCTGGCATTGCTTGTGATGGAACCTTCCTATTATTTTTTTCATTTTAACATCATATTTTTATTGACTATGCAATGCTCACTTCCCACTTCTCCCAGGCCCCTCTCCCCACTGTTGTGCCCTCTCCCCTCAAAAAAACAAACAAGCAAACAAACAAAAAACACCAAAAAGCAAGTCTAGTTATGTTGTTCCTATAATCACCAGAACATGTTCAAACTCCCAGCAGCCAGTCCTTTAAGAAAAAGTGAGTCCTTCCCCACTTCCACTCCCACCAGCAGCCATCTATTGTGGAGAGCCATACTTCAGCATGCTTTTTTTGTTTTGTTTTGTTTTTGAGACAGGGTTTCTCTGTGTAGCCCTGGTTGTCCTAGACCTGCTCTGTAGACCAGGTTAGCCTCAAACTCACAGAGGTCCTCCTAGGAGCCTCTGCCTCCCCAGTGCTGGGATTAAAGGCATGTGCCACCATGCCCTGAGCTACTTTAGCATCCTTATCACAATTTTTAAGATTCTCTTTGATGGCTTTCTGTCTTTGTTACTTTTCGTGTGTGTGTATGTGTGTGTGTGTGTGTGTGTGTGTGTGTGTATCACAGAAGCCTTCTGTGCCTTTCTTTCTCACCCGTGGGTTTGCAGTCATTAATGCCACTGCAGAAGAGGCTTCCTTGTCCTTTATAGTCAGCGGGGGCATGAATCATGAACTTCCAAATGGCATATGGCAACAGCACAGACCACAGACATTAACCCCGCCTCTGGTGTTAGCACATGCCATGGCCCCCAGCATGGTCTCTTGTGGCAGTTTGGGCCATGGACATACACAAGGTCCTTAGTGGCAGTCTGACCCTCAGACATCAACATGGACCATGGACATCCAATGGCCTTCGATAAGGGCCATGGACATCAACATGGTCTTCCTGTTTTTTTGATTATTGGGGACCACAGAGTGATGGCTCATTCTGATGAAGACTTCTTTTCTCTTGAAGAGTCCCGCTGTGTTGCCTAGACTGGTTTCCAGCCACTAAGCCATGTGGGCCTCTGAACTCAGCCTCCCAGGGAGCTGGGATGATGGGTGTGCTCCGCTCCACCTGCTGCCAGATGAGAAATTTAAAATGAACTTTGAAAACAAGAAAAAGTGTTTGTTTTCCTAATTCCTTTGGTTTCTTCCGTGTCAAACACCGAACCCTAGAACCGTGAATAGACTACACAAGTGTCCTGCCACTGAGCCATGTCTCTAATCCTCATTAATATTTTTTAAATTAAACTGAAACATTCATATTTGGCTTACAAGCATTTATTTTGTATCCAAATCGCAGGTAAGTTATATGCTCCAATTAATTTCCCTTTTCTGCGGGGTATTCACTATATTCATTTTCCAGGTGTTATGTTGCTAAGGTAAGAACTCTCGTTATTGGAGACATACGTTTACAGAAGGGCTTAGAGCATGTATCCCAAGCAAGAAGGCAACATCGGTGAGAAGAGGGAATGTGTGGGTCAGAGACTGAGACGGTGGGAAGACATGGGGTGCACACCGGGAGGAGACTTGATGCTGACGCTGGAGAGCCCATGCCAGCAGGTGTGGGTGTCACACTTCCCTCTGTTTCCCACATTGGTCACTATAGCACCTCGTGTGTGTACACGGCTCTGCGCTGAGCACAACTTACACAGGACAACCCCCGGGTGTGTTACTCTTTGTTCTTGGAGCTGTGACTCCTACCAAAAGCAGGGATTGATGAAAAGAAAATAAAAATGGTGACTGTTGTTTCACTTTTCCAATGTCTTAATCACCTGTTTGATGTCACATGAAAAAGTTCAAAGTTTGTTTTGGTTTTGTTTTTTGCCAAGGCTGTAGCTTAGCGATAGACCACGAGTTGAGCCGGAATGGTACTGGATTCAGTCCTCAAGCTGAGAAAAGGAGGACAAAGAGGAGGAAAAGATGGAGGAGGAGGAAGAGAATAAAGTGGAAAAGTTGTCTTTTTAAACCTACTCCTAGCCGTGAAAGTTAAAAAAGTTCAAGCAAGAGAGCAGACATGGGGTAAGATGATCAATCCTCATTTAGAAAGACAGATGGGATGTGCATTGAACATATGACAGGAGTCTACTGAGCACATCTGAAAGACTCTAACTAGCAGTGTTTTTAAAGCAGATACAAAGACTCATGACCAAACCTTCGGCAGAGTACAGGGAATCATATGAAAGAAGGGGAGTTAGTATTATGGGGAAGGGATAGGAGCTCCACAAGGACCAAATATATCTGTGCATAGGGTCTTTTCAGAGACTGACATTCAACCAAGGACAATGTATGGATATAACCTAGAACCTCTGCTCAGACGTAGCCTGTGGTAGCTCAGTAACCAATTAGTTTCCCATAGTAAGGGGAACAAGGACTATTTCTAACAGGAACTCAATGACTGGCTCTTTGACCTCCCCACCCCCCAAGGGAGGAGCAATCCTGTTAGGCCACAGAGGAGGGCTTTGCAGCCAATCCTGAAGATACCTGATAAAACAGGATCGGATGAATGGGGAGGAGGTCCCCCCATCAGTGAATTTGGAAAGGGGCACGGTGGAGATGAGGGAGGGTAGGATTGGGGGGGAATGAGGGAACGGGACACGGCTGGGATACAGAGTTAATAAAATGTAACTGATAAGAAAAAAAGAAAATTAAATAAAAAAAAGAATTTTGATAAAAAAAAAGTTCAAGCAAATCAAATTTATAATCGAGGAATCCTCTTCAGTACAAATTTTGGTGTTATTTTTCCTATTTTGATTTAAATGTCCCATTAGAGAATTTTTCAGATATCAAATGTGTTAGTTCAAGTGTGAAAGTTTGAATGAGGCATTTGTGATACAATATGAGCACTTTTAACATACTGCCCAAATACACATCCATGTCTATATTAAATTCTTAAGTTCTGAGATCACAGTAAACATACTTACTATCACATGGGGCTAACATGGGAACTCAACAGATAGCATTATGCTTGCCTAAAAGTAGAAAGAATTTTAATAAAACGTGAACCATATATAGATTTCTTCAGTTATACAATTCCCTTCCCTTGCCAAAGTGAAGTTACTGAAGAGTGCAAGATTGGCCTTGTATCTTCTGAGGCTCCGACTCACCCCTGGTGTCTCAGCCAACATCAAGCAGCAGATGTTAGGGCAAACACCTTTGTTATCTATCCAGAGAAGCAGGTCCGCTGCTGTTAGCAGATAAGAGAGGGCATGGGAATAGATGTGGTATTGGAGTGTAAAGAGTAAACATTGTTTAAATATATTTACTATTTGTTTTTACAGGGTCTCACGTGTAGTCCAGGCTGGTACAGAACTTACTATGTTACCCCAGCAGGTCCTGAATTGGGGGCAGTCCTCAGCCTTCAGTGTTCCAAGCACTGAGCTACCGCCACACCCTGTTCTTCCTTAGCCCTTAGAGCGTGATTATTTTGAATGCAACATGCAAATGACATAATTGAAGAAGTTCAATAACAAAAAATTTGCACACAGCATAAGTTAAGAAATGGGTAAATAAAGATAACATACATTTCAGCTTAGAATAGGCTTACTTAGGTGGTATCTGATTTCACCAGAATGAAAACAAATGACAAAACTCACTTTTTAAAAAAAAAATTTATTTTTTTCACAATTTTTTCATTATATATCCCTATTGAAGCCTCTCCCTCAACTCTCCCCAGTCCTGCCCTCCCTCCCTCTTTTCCCTACCCTCTTCCCCTAATCCACTGAAAGAGGGAGTTTTCCACACCATTGCCACCTGCTCATAGCTTGTTAGGTCTCATCAGGACTGCCTGGATCCTCTTCCTCTGTGGCCTGGCAAAGCCGCATCACCAGCGGCGAGTGATCAAAGAGCAGTCAACTGAGTTCCTGATAGAGACAGCCCCTGCTTCCCTCACTTGGAGATCCACATGGAGACTGAGTTGCCAATAGGCCACATCTAGCAGGTAGTCTATGTCCTCCCCATGCATGGTCCTCCATTGGTGCATCAGTCTCTGCAGGACCCCCTGTGCTCAGATCCTTTAGCTTTGTTGCAAAATCATGTTTACACAATTTCTAGTTATACTTTATAAGGGCAATTCTGAGGAAACGTCTATAGTTGGAACCCCTTTGTGCCTTTAACCAACAATAATGAAGTTAGTCTTTATCTACACTCTGCTCCGTACTAATTGTCTCCCTAATGCATGTGTTACATTTTTTTCTGAGTCCCAAATACAAAAGACTAAATGGCATTTGTGGATTTTTTTTTTGTTGTTTTTTAGTTTTTGAGAGCTTCATACATGAGTACATTGTATTTATATCATTTCCTCCCCTCCCTTCTCCCTCCACCTCCCCCTGTACCTTCCACTCCCTCTTGACTTTATGACCTCTTTCATAATTATTGTTTATCAGCCCAGTGGTTCACCCACTTGGGGCAAGATAACCTGGCAGGAGCTAGTCCATGGAGAAAGTGGGTCCTCCTTTCTAAGTGGCCACTGGTTGCTTATAGCTCTTCACGGAAGGGAGGGCCGTTGTGAAAATTTCCCATCCATTCTGGTAGGTCAGCTGGATATTATGCAGGTCTTACATAGGCAAACATGCTGTTAGGATTTCGAAGGTGAAAAATACTGTACTGCTGTACTGAGTGAGGTAAGTCAGATCCAGAAAGACAACCACCACATGCTCTCGCTTATCTGTGGCTGCTAGCGTGTACTCTTTAGATTTGACTCTATAACCTGTAACCTCATGGGGGGTGAGGGAGGGGGACTTAACTGAGAAGAGGCAGAGGAGAGATAAATAACACTGAGGGTGTTGAAAAGGCCACACAGACACAGTATTTTAAAACCCATGGCCTCGTGGTTGTGGTGTACACCCTTAATCCCAGTCCTCAGGAGGCAGAGGCAAGTACATCTCTGAGTTTGAGGCCAGTCTGATCTACAAAGTGAATTTCCAGGAAAATCCAGAGCTATACAGAGAAACCCTGTCTCAAAAACCAACAGAACAAAACAAACAAAACTTACTTCAAACACACATCTACGCATATATGTATAGTTATATACGTGGGGTTACATTGCATGTGATAATACTCCTCCCAGGAATCACAGACTTTCTAACAAAAATCCCACTGCCAGGCCAGAGAGAACTCCTTTTGAGTGGATGGGGTGGGAGTATAGGCCACAGACATTGCTCTTAGTTCCTTACTGGAACTTGAAGATCGGACTCACTTGCTGAAGACAGCACACACTTCAGGGTACAACAGTGGCACTTAGATTTTGGGCATTACCAACAGTTATTTCAGTGGGTTTAAGACTACGTAATAGGAGAGAACTCATGCCTGGTATTGTAAATGTAGCCAAGTGTTCATGGTTGGAGAGGTCACAGACCCTCCAGACGAACCTACTACTGCAGAATTACAAATCGATATTACTTCCTAACTGTATTCCAAACACTTACCCCTGTACCCAGGGGCATGCATAGCTCTCACCTCTCATCAAAAAGCTCCTTTTTATAGCAGACAAAGCTGCCATAGAGACCGGTTAGATGCAGAGAATAATCATCTGGGCCTGTGTCAGCCTGACCTGGGACATCTAAACTCAGCTCTGTCGTGGAACCTCTCAGAGGATGGGACAGAACGGTAAGAGAACCAAGATGCTTACTGCAAGACAGTGTCTTCTAGTGGGGACAGGGGAGCTGTCATGGCGGCATTTTAAAATTCAGGCACGATGATGTGGCAAAAAGAGACAGTGAGAAAGGAGGAGGAGGGCAGAAAAGAGGGAGAGAGGGAGGGGGGAGGGGTAGGAGAAAGAAACCATGAATTATATTTTACTTGACAGTTAAGACTTACAGGCTTACATGCACTATCCAATTAAGAAATACATGCTAGGCTTCGTATGCTGACAAGTGGTAATTCTAAGAAACGCTATATTATGAAGTGGGAGACTGAAACATTACTTGAAGGCATGTCAGGTTAGAATGCTGAGTGTGTCAAATAGATGGTTACAAAAGGGAAAATGAATGCTTAGCATCAGGGGAAACACAAGAACAAATTGGGTGACAAAGGTAAGATGCTTTAGACAGAGGTAAATTAGCTAGTTCAGATCTGTGGAACCAAGTTTTCATCACTTCCCCAGGCGTTCTTTTAGTTTTACTTCAAGTTTCTCACTTATTTTTATCTTGCAGATTATATTGCTTGCAGCGGTCTGTCCTGATTTTTACATCCTTCTGTTTTTCACTCCAGAATCAGAATAAAATTTCCTTCTTATGCAGATAATGTGTGTTCTCTTCTGAGCATGTGTGAATGCATACATGGACCCATGTGTTCCAGTGTGTGGAGAATACAGAGGCCAACCTTGAATGTCATCCTCAGGCATACTGTTCACCTCTCTAGGGATGGAATCTCACCCGTTAGGATGCAGGCTGAAGAACATCTTTCCCACCCCACCCCACCCCACCCCAGTCTTTTTTTTTTTAATCGGTACTGGACATTGAATCCACAGGTCCCGCACATGACACTTATTTTCTAGACACTGAGCTAGAACGCCTGGCCACCCCTGTGACTCTTGCCATACTATAGGGATCTCACTGTAGATCAGTTTGCATACCATGAACAAAGGCTTCATATCCACAGTTATAGAACAGTGGACAGAAGCTAGAAGAAGTTGTGGATTTTGACAAAAGACTGAAGCAAAAGCTGAATCTGGTTGTCAGTCACGAATAGATTCGGGTGTATATCTACCTGAGTGCCATGAGTGTGCAGATTCAGCACTATGGGACAAATTCAAATTTTTCCCATGGGAAGAGCTTAGTTGCTTTTAAGCTTTCTCCCTCTCTACTCCACCTCTTCCTTCCTGTCCTCCTGCCTCAGAGGCCTGAGTGCTAGTATTCTAAGTGTGTATCAGACATCTTGCACAACCATAATAGAGGCCAATCTGCCAATCTTCATTACAATGGTTCTATGCATACTTGTATTCTAAGAATGGAATCTCTGAAACCGGGATTTAGATTATTCAACATATTCAGCCACTGAAGATGTGCAACAAGTATTTGTTAAATAAATATCTAGCTAACAAAAAACTAAAGGTAATCTCACTCATTATAGCAGGGTTCCCAGAGCTCTGGCAGGACACTTGTGTTGGGGGTGTGGCCAAAGAATAGGAGGTACCTTATTGTCTGTGGTCATCATGTTGTGTATTTTGTCTTTTCAAAGAGTCTGCATATGGTTAAGGGCCGGTGCCTGGTCATAACGATCTGAATTTGAAGTACGTTACAGGTCACAAGGACCTGAGGCCTGTGGCCTAATCTTGCATGTCAGTGTTCTCATCTGCATGATAGGCGCTAGGAGAGAATCTCCCTTCTAGCTTGTCAGGGAGACTGACTGAGTTAACGAACACAAAGCACTTTAGAACTGCTGTTACTTCACCAGCGCACCACCTTGGCCACAGGA
Source organism: Psammomys obesus (assembly GCF_907164565.1). Classification (NCBI taxonomy): domain Eukaryota; kingdom Metazoa; phylum Chordata; class Mammalia; order Rodentia; family Muridae; genus Psammomys; species Psammomys obesus. Next base: position 7,320,792 of record NW_026596155.1, on the reverse strand, counting down.
GGGAAGCTCGACTACCAAAGGGCAGCAAGTGCCTGCAGTTCCAGTCCGGGACACATGCCTCCCTATGAAGGATGATATGCCTGCCGTCAGAGTAGGTGGCAGAACTTTCCTAACCCTTCCCAAGCAGGCACGTGGGGGCCAAAATACAGAGCCTGATGTTGAAGTTGTTGACCCTTTAAAATTGTTAAGAGCATGGGAAGGCGACAGGAGAGATGGCTCAGTGATTAAGAGCAATCTCCCACAGGAACAGGGTTCAGTTCTCAGCCCACACCTGGATGTTCACAATTGTGTGTAACTCCGGTTCCAAGGGGTCTGATGTTCCCTTCCGGCCTCTGTGGGTACTAGGCATGTACATGTTGTACAAACATATATGTAGGCAAAGCATCCATACACATAAAGCAATATTTAAAAAAAAATTAACCCCTCTCCCCAAATAACACAGTCACTGTTGGTACACAGTCTAAGAATGGAGAAATGAGGAAAATTCTGAGTGCTTGTGAGAAAACTCCAAGAAAATAAGTCTTGTGACCTCGGTTTCTTCAAAACACAGAATTGTTCATGGAATGTGTTTCTGTGCTCCTCCAAGGGGTACTGGACAGTCTACTTCAGCTGTTGCTGTTCATGTGCTTCTGTGGAAAAACGTGTTTTCCCATGTGTGGTTTGTCTTTGTGATTGTACACTTTACTCACGGGACTATGCTTAATCCTCAGAGTATAAATTGTCTGATGCTCTGAATAAAGTTGTCTATTCCACAAGACTTTAGCCTGCCTCATTTTTAGGCCCCGTCCTCCCAGGCTTAATCGGCCAACTAGAGCCATAAACAGGTCAGGATATAGGTGAAGCTGTACTGCAGAAATGCATTTCTGGTCAAATGCGCCATTGTGTCACTTTTTCCAGAGGTACTGTGAGTACCTCTGTATCTCAAACTTATCTATCTTTATCTTATGCTGTAAATGCCTTGACCTGCTGAGCCATCTCAATGGCTCCACCACCTTTAATTACAAGATACTGTCAAACATTTATGGATCGAGCATGTATGTATGCACAGTCAGAAGACAACTTACAGGAGCTGGGTTTGTATCATGTGGGCTCCAGACACTGATCTCAGGCTGTGAGGCTTCTATGCATATTTGCTCACAGCTCAGTGGATGTCTTGGTAGTGTTCAGTTTTCGGCAGGGTCCTAAACATTAGCTTTAGCTTTCAAAATCCCAAGTGGGATATGTGGGCTCAACGAAGTGATTTTGTTTACCAAAGCAATGATGGCATTATGATTATAGACATTTATTCTAGTGTTCTGATGAGGTTAAGTTGTATGAGGCCCAAACTGCTTATTAAGCTGAATCCAGTTTTGAATCGCACTAAGTGACTCAATTTCTCCATTATTCTGCTTGAAAAACACAACTAACTGTTGGAGGAATGTGACTCCTGTGCCTCCTCACAGTAAGGAAGATGGCCAGCTCATTTCTAAATGGAAACTCCCAAGTGCCACAACATATCAATCATCTGACATATAATCCGACTTCCACTGAGCTGGAATGCACTTTAAAGGTCAGGCCTTAGGACGAAGAATGTCAGTTTCGTGGGTTGTGCGGCAGAAATGCCTAAATCTGGAGCACTGTGAGTGCTGGAGAAACAGCTTCTCTCTCAACAGCAGAGGGGAAGAACGAACAGAGGGTTATCAGCTGACAGACTTTTGCTTCATCACATTTCCTAATGCCTCTGCCTATATCTCATTAAAAAGGGAAAGAACTACGGATGGAGTATCACGGCCATCTACTTTCACAGGCGGGCGCTGGAATTGGGAAACATTATCAGGCCTATATTTTGAGAAAACTACATCAGGGGTGGAAAAAAATCTAAACTTTTAAGAAATTGGAACCTTTCGGCACAATTACTATTATTACTACTTTAAATAAAAAAAAAACTTGCCATGCACTCCAAGCTGGTCTCGAATTCACGGTTCTCCTCCTTCAGCTACGATCTGACTTGGGCTACCGCACCTGCTTTCTACATAATAGAAAGCAGGCCAAACTAGACCTGGTAGCGATGCATGCTTATAATCCCACTATCTGTGGGCACAGTGGCGAAGACAGGAAGATCACATGTTCAAGGTTAGCTCAGGTACGTAATGAGTTCCAGGCCAGCCCAGGCTACATGTGACTTTATCTCCACAAAATAAAACCACCACCAGAAAAGTGGGCTGGAGCGAAAATCCCTTTTCTCTTTGCACACTTTCTACATTTTGCCTTCCTTTCCATTCCCAAATACATTCTACCCACATTCCCGTGCCCATCCCGCAGACACGAGACTCTTAAATTTCTGAAAAGTGAAGCAATCAGGCATTCTTTTCAAATAGGCAAATCTTTTTGTTAGGGTGGGACCATAAATTGCTGCCCCTGTTTCCAAACAGTCCTAAATCTGCCGTACTGTAAGGATCTGACCCTCACCTACTTTTTCTGAATGGCCCAAAGCGAACAGCTAAGAATTTTGATGCTCCAGGCTACAAGCCAGCTGCGTGACCTTGGGCGACTGGATTGTTTTCCCAGCCAATAAGGATTAATGATCTTTAAAAAAAAAAAAAAGATCTTAATACCTGTTCTGAACACACAGAGGGCTTTTAAAGCTCTCCTAAGTAATTTTTAAACCGCAGAACGCTTCCGAGAGCAAACATCCGTTACAGTGCGAGGACACCTGGGCTCTGCAAATCGCCCATGGGAACCTGCGAGCTACGCGCTCCTCCTTCGCCCACGCTCGGGGGCGCCCGGAAAACCGATTCTCTCGGGACAGAGTCCGGAAAACTGGCTGAGACCCGAGGCCCGCAGTTTCCGAGAGAGGGTCAGGTTGCTGGAGACGTTTCGGGACCCCAGAGCGACACACAAGGTCCTGATCCGGGCAGCCCCGCCCACCCGGGCTAGGACCACCTCCTGCTAATAACCCGGACCCCGGACTCCACTCCCATCCCCAGCCCCCACCGTGATGTTACCCCGGTCCTCCTCCACGTGACACGGGCCGGAACCGTCACTTCCGGCGGCGCGGACGGCGCGCCTGCGCGCGGCGCCCGGCTCTGCCAGCGGTCGGCACCGGCGCCGCGCCCCCCAAAAGCCGCGAGAGGCGGGCGGCGTCGCCCCGAGCCCGGCGCGGACGCGCTGCGGTCTCCGGAGTGCGCAGGCCGCGAGGCCCGG
>NW_026596155.1:7289813-7317209 GCF_907164565.1 Psammomys obesus | reverse complement strand
AATGTGAGGCGCGGCGAGCCGCTGCGCACCGACGCTCGCTCGCTCGCCGGCTCGCGCGCGCGAAGGGCGGCGACCCCTCTTGGACGCACGGACGGTCGGCCGCGCCCCGCGCTCCGGGGGTCCCGGCTCTCGCCCTCGCGCGCGCCCCCGTGCCCTCCCGGTGCCCTCCAGCGCGCCGGCGGGACCATGAAGAAGTTCTCTCGGATGCCCAAGTCGGAGGGCAGCGGCGGCGGCGGGGCGGCGGCTGGCGGGGCCGCGGGCGCCGGGCTCGGCGGCGGCTTCGCGGGCTCGTCCATGGGGGTCCGGGTGTTCGCCGTCGGCCGCTACCAGGTCACCCTGGAGGAGTCGCTGGCCGAAGGTACGGGCGCGGCGGGAGGCAGGTGAGGGAGGCCGGGGTGTGGCGAGGCGGCTGGAGAGAGGCTGGGGCTCGGGGCCGCCGGCGGCCGCGGTGCGGGCACGGTTGCCTGCCTAGGAGTTTCAAATCGTTTGCTGTTCTTTCTTCCCTGGCGCGAGGAGAGAAACACAAGACGTCCCAGTAAGTGATGTGGTGTCGTGATTGGACCCGTGACTCATTAGAGGGTCAGATGGAGCCGTGCTGGGACGCTGCTTTGCCAGCTGTGGCTCTGGCGGGCGTCCTGCGTTGCTCTCGGGTCCAAGTCCCCGCGACACGCAGGGCAGTGGACCTCGCTGGGGTTTGTTTCTGCTGAAACCCCAAACAGCGGGACTCCCAAACCCCTGTGTATATGGCTGTATGTGTGCAGATGATGATGATGATGATGATGATGATGATGATGATGATGATGTGTGTGTGGGTGTGTTGGTTGGTTGGCACGGTCTCCAGATTCAGTGAAGTGGTTGCTTGGGGGTGGGGTGGAGGAGTAAACTTGAAGTGCGTTTATCTTTGTTGCTTAGAATCATTTTCCCGGGACAAGGTCCTGTTTTTGTCCTCCCAGTGTGTCACTTTGTTATTACATTGAAAGGCGAAGTGGAACAGTTTAACTTTCTCTTGTGAGGTTTTCGGTGGCTCTTTTATTGTCTGAGAGATGTTATGACAGCAGGTAAAAGTCTAGATAAAAAAGGAAAAGTTTACTCCGTGTTAAAAGTCCATGTGAAAAACATGTTTGACTTTAGTTTTGTATTTCTGGTGTAATTGGCTTGTAGAAAATACTTTCTGAGTTGGAAAAAATCCATAAGAAGTATTTCTTGTTGATAAATACATGACATTTTAAAATAAGGTGAAGAAATAGTTTTTATTTCTGTAGGGATTATAAAACTGTAGGGAGAAGTCTTGATATTCTGATTTGCTAGTTAAGCTGTTGGCATGGTTTGGAAACACAAGACAGATTCCACTTGTAGTCTTTAAATTCCACGAACAATAGGAAACCAGTGTGAGAAAAAGCTGAGGGATTCTGTCTGTAAAATAAGGGCGTGTGTCATGGTTTTGCAAGCCAGTGCTCGGATTAACCACCCTTTCGGAGCCTTGGTGAAGTGGAGGGAAGGATCGCCAGATTTTCAGAAGACTGTGAATGGTGTTGATCCATCTGCTACATTGCAAACTTGGCTGGCTCTTGATTCCATGGGAATTTTCAGGTGTTGGCTAAGCTAGGCTGCAGGTGTTGAGCATTGGTGGCTGTTAACTCAGTGTGCGTTCTGCTGCTCAGTCCTTCACTGAAGTGTACCTTGAGCAGTGATGCCCTCCTCATTGAATTTCAGTTAAGACTTTTAGTTAGTATTAAGAAAGCACCAACATTTCACCAGTAGACTGCAAATTTCAACCTAGCCCTATCTTACTGCACACTCAGTCACGAAATACTGACATCACTGCTGTAGTGTTTGTGTGTGTGTGTGGTAGTAGAGATTGATGGCAGGCCACTCCAGACTTTTTACCTTTTAAAACTTTGAGACAGAGTCCTGTTAGGCAAACCTTGAATTTTCCATTCTCTTGCTTCAGCCTTCCAGTGCTGGGATGGCACACAGGTTGTTAGTACCGTGAATGGCTTCCACTGGCCTTTGCTTTAAGTGTTCATGTTTGTTCTTCGTGTGTACCTGTTTGTGTGTCTGTGGGTGCATGTATGTGTACACTTGTTTGTGGAACGGTGTTAAGTGTCTTCCTCATTGCTTTTCACCATTTTGAGACCTTGAACCCTGAGCTCATATATTTACCTAGGCTGGCTAGCCCGTGAGCTCCAAGAATCCCCCCCCCCTTTTTTTTTTCCTTCCAGCATTGGGGTTACAGAAGAAGGCCACACAGTGCTTAGCTTTTACATGGAAATCGGGGTTCTGAATTTAGGTCCTGATGATTGCTTGACAAGCACTTTACCTTTTGATTTCTGCCTCATTAAAATTTATTTCATTAATTGGGGGCCATGATGGTGGTGTTCTTTAATCCCAGGCAAGTGGATCTCTGTGTTCAAGGCCAGCCTGGTTTACATAAGTAGTTCCAAGACAGCAGGACTACAAAGACACTGACTCAAAAAGAAAACAAAACAAAAACATCAAAAAATCCAAAATACCTACTTATTTACTTACCTGTTTGGTTTTAATGAGTGATCAAGTGCTAGGTGGGAACAAAGGTTGAAGACATCCCTGTGAAGGATGGAGTTTCCTGTGATTTCACTCTGACGCTTGGGACCAGGTTTAAATCTCTGGAAGCCAGGGTCGGCCCTGGCTTCCTTCCTGTGTGCAGTTCTTCCCTTTCTAGAGCACATAATTGGAGTAATACTTTTGTTACTTTCAGTGAGTCTGCAAGTTTAAGCACAAATCTGGTTCACATTTAAATGTGGTTAATCAGTAGTGACAGATTTGCTTGTCATTTGAGGTGAGTGTGTGAAGACTTCCATTCAGAGTGACCCCTTGTCTCCGTCGTACTCCGGGTAGTTAGCTGTGTTCCCGAAGTCAGAATGAACACTGGCCTATCAGATACTGCATCACTGTTTCAAGGGGAAGTGGAGGGTTAGATGGCAGTAAGCCCTGGCTGATTTATATGTGTGCCTTGTCCTGTGTGTGCTTGTGTTTAAAGACACCGTATTTAATGTGTATTAGTAATTCATCAGCACATCATTACCTCTAACTCAGGTCACAATGAAGATGATCTAACACGTTTTCTTTGTAGGAGAATCCTAGCCTCTTGCACTTGTGAACTCTAGGTTGTAGTGTGCTCGGGAACCATTTTACAGACAATAAAAAGCAAATGAGAAAAAGATCATACTACACTCGCCTGGGAAGAACACTTACAGTATGAGAGCTAAAATAAGAACGTGCAAGTAAAAAGATTCAGTTTTCACCTGTGTGTCCACCTGTAAATGACCATCGGAGTGCCAAGAATAGTGATTGGGGGATTAAAGTAAATTTTAGCAAGTTGACAAGGTGAGAAAGCGATGTGGAATGCTGAAATGACGATCAGCTATTGTCATACACATGTGTTCATGGATTTGTGTACTTCAGTTACAGTCAAAGCATTAGGGCTGCACGCTTGTATGTATTAAACTGTTGATGTCGTTTCCTCAGTGAAACATTTTGTATTGTTGTCTTCCAAGTCAAGCATGTATATTCATGAAATGCTGGTAACCCCCAACCCCCTTTAGTTTCTATTAAAAGTTTGGAGGACTGATACCATAGTAAGGTATTTCCTTGTGTTTTCTCAGAAATGATTCAGTTTCTGGAGTTGAACTGGTCCTGACTTTGAGCTTTAAAATGTGGCTGTGTCACATGCTAATGTTAGCCTGAAACAGCATCCATTTGACAAGCACAAGTGATTCAGTGCAGCCTTTAGGCTTTTATTAAAAGGTAGGACTAGTTTGTTCATCTGTTCATGCAAAAGAAGGGTTTTAATGCTAGTGTAGGGAATTTGAAAGCAGTTAGAATTCGTGTTTGTTCAGTTTTGTTTTTTGAGACAGGACCTTATGTAGCCCTGGCTCATGTACATAAGCCCTGGCTTATGTAGCAAGCCTCAAAACTTGCTGAGTAGCTCAGCCTCAAAACTTGCTCGCACCTCCTAAAGCGCTGGGATTGTAAGCCTGTGGCACACTATGCTCAAGTTGGTTCTTGATTGTGGTGATTTTTTCCGCCTACATATTTCATGTGCAGAATGGCCTTAAAGGGGATGACAGTGGTTGAACACTGATGATGTGCTGAGATAATTAATCTCAAGGTTATACCTGGACTGTGTGGGAATGACACTGAGTGTGAGAGATCTGCTGACATGGATATGGGGTTTATGCCTGTCAGTGGTTGGAGGCGGGAAATTCGGATTCTGTAAATGGAACTTAGTAATTTCTCAACATTAACTGCTTGGAGTGGGCGAATGCGTCTAGATTGAATGTTAACTTCCCCTCACTGTTAGTTTTTAGGAATGGTACACTAATGTTGCAGGAAATGATGATGTTAAATATCTTACCTGAAGAAATCATCTTTGACTACCCAGCGACTTAAGCTAATGTTCCCAAGAGAGGACAGGAAGGACGGAGGGGAGAATTTCACAGAAATCTCAACCGTTGTTGCATTCCACGTCATTGTACTAAGCATTCCTCACCCAATGAATGCAGCCGTTCTCTAATCCGGAGTAACATGGGAGACAATCGTTAAACAAGCAAAAATCCCTTGGGTAATGTGGTTAAAAGTGGAGAGAAAGCTTATGGTCTTAGAATAATGAAGTTTAGGGAACTGAGAAGAGCCTTTTGGCATTTTAGCAGAATCCAAAGAGCAGGACGTGATGAATAGGTGAGACGTGAAGATGGGCCAGGAGGGAGCAGCCCCTGTGTGAAAGAAGGCTTTCAGGAGCTGAAAAGTGCTCAGAGCAGCGGACCATGGCAGTGGCCCAGGTTGAAGAGGCCCACACGGGCCGTGATGATGGGTCACGTTGAATAGGGCTCCAAGGTGATGCTAAGGAGGGTACCAGGCTCTGCATGTCAGGCTGAGTTTGGGTTTTATATGAAATGTAGTAGGAAGATATTGAGCAATGTAAACTGGTGCACTCTGATTTACCTTTGATTACGTAGATTGCTAGATAGAGAATGGTTGAGAATATGTAAATTACAATGATTAAAAATGACAGTGAAAGTGAAGATTAGAATGTTCAGTGTTCGAATGCAAGGGTCTTGGAGGGTTGTGCAGAGGCTGAGAATGAAGGGTCAACATGACTTGCTAATGCAGCTCCTGGGTGGAGGTAGCATTTGCTAAGCTAAGTACAGTGCAGATATGGGCGAGGTATTGGGAGGCTACGGAACAGTTTCAGATTTGGTGAGTTGATGTGTGTGAGAGGACATGCCTAGTGGAACTTGGGTATGTGGTCTGAGGCTGGGTACTGCCTGGGCCTAGAGATAGGGTCTGGCTGTTAAAAGAAGCCTGAGGAGAGGCTGGGCATCCGGAGACAGAAAGGGCTTATGGGTAAACTCTGTAGAACATTGGTCCAAACCAAAAACATTTTTTTAATAAATTTTTTATTTTATTTTATTTTTAATTACACTTTATTTACTTTGTATCCCCCTTCTAGTTCCCTCCCTCCTCCCCTCCCAATCCCTCCCTTCCTTCCAAACCAAAAACATTTTTAAAAGCAGTTTTTTTTCACTGACTTACTTTCTGAGTGCGCATGCCTGTGCCACAGTGCACATGTGGAGGCCAGAGAACAGCTTGTAGAACTCAGCTCTCTCCTACCATCTTGGCTCCAGGATGGAACCAGGGCATCAGGCTTGGCAAGGGCTCCCTTACCTGCTGAGCCATCTTGCCAGCACCTTGCCTTAAAATGTTTCAATGCACCAGAATTATTTGGAGAACTTGATTAAGACTTTGAGGTTGCTTCTCTCGTCTCAGTTCGTATGTCTGGCCAAGGCCCGTTACCGTTGCTGCAGCATCTGGATCCACTCCTTAGAGCTATGGATTTAGAACAAGCAGAGCAGACTGAGACAGGGTTAGACACAGGTGTGCATTGATGCCTGGCGACCTGGGCTCTTGCAAGGAGGGGACTGGAGTTGGGCTTACTTGATCCATTTCTTGGCCTGGCATTCATAGCTGTTCGTGCTCCTCGGCCCATCTGTACAGTTTTGCCCCTGGACTCTGCTCTAGCCTCAGTGTACTCCACTTCCTGTTAGTCTGTGACTCACTCCTGGGTTTGCCTGTAACTGCACTCTGTGTAATCCCTGCTCCCTAACTAATGGTTATGCTAGCTTCTTCCTGCCTATGGATACTTGTGGCCATTTGCTTCTTTCTGTTGTGTCACACTCAGTCTTTTGTTTTGAAATGTAATTATATTGGCACTTAGAAACACTGAGGTAGTTAATTATTACTGGGCTCTTCCTCCCCTAGGAGATAGTAAACTTTGGGGGACTAGAAACACACACATACTCACTGTCTGGTTTTTTGAGACAGGGTGTCTTTGTGTAGCTTTGGCTGTCCTGGAACTCACTGTGTAGACCAGGCTGGCCTTGAATTCAGAGATTTGACTGCCTTTTCTCCCAAGTGCTGAAATTAAAGGCTTGCACCATCACCACCACCCCGTTAGAGAGACTCCCTCAATTGCTGTTGTATTTACAGGTTGCTGAATTCTTCTTCCAGGGTCATTCAACTATAATGCTGTTTGACTTTTAGAAATAAGCTGTATTTTATTTTATTTTATTTATTATTAATGTAGACGTGAGAGTGCTGCTGCGTGTCATAGCACCTGTGCAGAGGTTAGAGGGGCAACATTTGGGAACTGGCTTTCTCTTCTGTGGAATTGAATTGAAGACTTCAAGGCAAGTGCTATTTACCCACTGAAGGAGCTCACAAAGCCTTGGTTTCTGTTTCAAATCACATGTTTTTAATAGAATTAAAGACCTAATTTCCAAGTTGAAAAGTACCAATGAAGGGTTCTTTATTGGACCATCAAAATCTTTTACTTGGGCCAGGGGACCCAGAATTTTCCACTTTTGTGAAGGCAAGTTAATTCAAAGTGCCATTTCACTTAATCTCTATAAGTTAAAGAATAGCCATGGGGTCTCCTTATAGTCACCTGACTCTAGTGACATCTTTTTCTTTGTTCTACAGATGTGGCTTTTAGAAAGGAAAGCATGGGAAAGGAGCACAGAGAAAGGTCCCTTCTGTGCACCTGTGAGATAGTTTTATGATGTACCTGTGAGTAACGAGTAAGAGGCTAATTCTGTAGCACCCAGTATCCTTGGCTCTTGTCCTCTGGTACACATCCAGCATATATTATTTTTTCTGTGTTAAGTTAAACTCTTAGGGAACGTTTCCTCTCCTCAAGCATGGATTTACTGTATTGGAAGATTAAAAAGGAAATGTGTGCTAGCATCCAGCAGTGCGCTGCATGCCAGAGGTCAGCAAATATGGGCGGAGCTTAGCTTTCTGTTTAGGGTTAAGTTTTTAGTGAGAGCTGATTCCAGAATCGTGATAACCTACGTGCTCCCAGAGCAGGCCCCACATTTATCCTGTCGGTTACTGGTTACTGCGCTGCCTCTGCTGGCCTCTTTATCTTAGGCCACTTAGTCGATATAACTAAGAGAAATGAGTTTTTTGTTTACACTCCAGCTGCTTAAACCGTAGTTCCCCACTGCATGGGTTATATAACTGTGTATGTTTTTCTCTTTCTCTCTCTCTCTCTCTCTCTCTCTGTGTAGGTGTATGTGTGTGAAAAATTTTGGCAATAGTAAAAATCTTCTGAATGACCAAAGACCAAAAATGAATCGAACCTCAAGAGTGTAGTGAATCTGAGGTGCTCTGCCAGCTTGCCTCTGTTGCACTGGGAGTCCCCGCTGCCGTTTCAGTCCTGAGAGGGCATCCCGCCCTGCATAGCGCATGTTGTTTGACCAACAAATGCTGCCTGGAACATCATGGCTCCATCAGAGACTTGAAGTTGCATTGCTTTCACTGAACACAGTTTTCTGCTTGTCTAGAAACACAATTCTTTAATTAGAGAAAAGCAAAGATTTAATATTTTCCTGTTGCCATTTCTCATATCAAATTAGTTTCTGTTTGGATTGTGTTAGATTAGATTAAAAATTATTATTTGAATTGTTGGTTTGAATTTTGTAAAAAAAATGTTTAATGAATTTTGGCTTGGGTCTGGACAGAGTTTCTGACAATTTTTGAAATGGCTTTAAATTTAAGTTTGCCATTTTGCACTGAGTATTATATGAGGCAGTGTTCTCAGCACTGTCGATTACAAAGTGAAAATATCAATCAGCTGAAAAACATTGAAAATACTCTGTGTTCTGCAATATCAAATATTTAGCCAAAAAAATATTTAGCCAAAATCTGATTCCTTATGTATAAACAAATGAGGACACCCATCTCCTTAGTGTGTACATTTGCTTTTATTTTACTAGGTGGGGAGCCATGACTACTGAAGACTCCTTTACATTTCTCTCTAATGGTTAGCAGTAGAGTTTAGTTTGAGTACCTGTCTTGTGTGCTGTGTGCCTGCAGTTGTGACAGGTTCTCATGCAGCAGGGGCTTACAAGTCATGTTCTGATATAACTGGCAGGCAAGACCAGTACATTTCTGCTTTGTTTTTTTACTTATATTGTTACATTTGCCTACAGTGTAGATATCTGTCATTGTGTCCCCTGCTCCCTTGTTGAAATTGGGTATTATCGGAGGCATTTAAAATACAGTTACATTTACAAATCTTTCCTTTCCTTCTGAAATCCATCTGCAACCTTTGGCATGGTATGTGGCAGCTGTCTCTCATATAGCTAACACGTACTCAGTTTTGTTCTGTTCCAATAACATTTTTCTTTATTTTAAAAGTTAGCCCATTTAAGTTTTGGCTTGCAATCATCTTTTACCTCTCACAGTGTTGTGCTCACAGCAGGTATTCAGTGTATTTGTAAAAGACTGAGTATTCACTTAAAAAGTGGCAGAAGGTCTGAAAGTTCCTGTGAGCTGACACAATCACGTTTGACATGTCAGTCCATAGCTGTCGTGTTACAGCTGCTGTTTGTTCCCCCGCCCCTTTCCCTGCTTTCCTACACAGGGTAGGCACGCTCCCATTGAGCCCCAGCCCTGTTTTTATGTCTGTTGGTAGAGACTAAAAGAAGAAGGAACTGAAATAAGCTATTTGATAACAATAATAGTGTAGGTATAGTATTTTCTAGACGGACAAAAACACAGCATGGGATTGTTTTTTGAAGGTTTGGGTTTTTTTTTTTTTCCTGTTTACATGTGTAGTTAATATTTGTTTTCTAGGCTTTTATCAGGTGTGACTTTCAAAATGTTCTTGCTGGAATTCCCTTGACTGGCGTCACTCCACTAAAGTAAATTATTACTGTGGTACAGAAGGAGCTGGCTGGTCCTGACTGGGTGATGTATAACTCTTCTTACTCAAGAACTCTTTTGGAGACTGTTCAGTTGTGGGTGGGTAGTACCAAGCCTTAGGAGACTGGTGGCTGAGAGGGTAGAACATCGGGGAGAAGAAACATTTCTAGCTCTCTTCTAGCAGGCTGCACCGGACTTGCTTACCTTCTGTGTAGATCCTGACTTTGCTCTTAGATTAGGATATAATCTTGGCACAAGGTCAGAGCAGAGCAACTGTGTTTTGTACAGTTTTGTTCATGGTACATCATCATTATCTTGACATTCTTCCGTTCTCTGATTTCTAAAAGAGTTCTGGCACACCCGTTTCTTGCCTAAATGCTAGTTACTTGTTTCCCGCAGGCGGTGTTTGCTAGGCCATTGTTAAGACTGGCTTGGACTTTTTACACAACTGATTTCTTGTGAATGAGATTGTCAGTAGCCTAGATTTACCGTTCATTAAGATACCGATCATTAATATACCCATACTAAAATTGTTAAACAAAATAGTGAAATATTTCACTACGGAATCCTCTAGGAGGTCACTAGCGTTCTGTGGCCTGCATCATAGACTCTGCTGCTGAATGTCAATGTCCCTTCCTTTGTGCAAGAAAAGTGATGGTAGTGATTTGTAACCTGGAGAGTGTGTACTTTGAATGTTTATCAGAATTATGGTAAATACATGTGTTCAGCTGTACATAGCCATTTGATGGTGTCTTCTGTGATTAGTAACAAATTTATAAGGTAGCTAATTGAGTGGATTAAGTTTTTAATCTTAATAGTACAGTGTGATAGTTAATTCGTCCATCCAGCCAAATTCAAATCCTCACAGATAGTGAAACGGAGTGCGAAGTATTTGGCATTAAAAAAAACCTTTTTGTCAAAATACTGTCTATATATTGCAAATGAGAAGCGTCAGACTCTCAACCCAGATGAGTGGTTTTTATTTCTGGTCTAGCAAAGGCAGTGCGATGGTTTTATTTTTGTACTGAGTCTTGGTGGGAAAAGTGTAAGGGGAGAGGAGATTGGGGCTCAGGGTTCCGACAGCGGTCAGACAACCTGTGGCCCCCAGCTTTGTTTCTGGACCTGGTGAGGCAGAGCTGCTCATCTCACAGAAGGCCCTGTGGCCACATACAGCCTTCTGAGCACAGTCCCCGTGCTCACTTCCTCCTCGTGGGCAGGCTCAGCTTCTAGACTATCACCTCCCAAGAATTCACTGAACCACGTGACTATAATCCAGTGGGCTAACCCATGGATGATGTCAGAGCCGTGACTCAGGCACTCCTCAGTGACTTCCAGCTGGCCCAAGGCTTTTTTGAAGTACTTCTTATTCATAATAGAACACTTCTCATCTTTCTTAATGGTGATTTTAGGGTCTGTGCAAGCAGTGCAGACATGGTACCTCAGCCTTTACTCGAGGCTGAAGCAGGAGTATTGCTCAGAATTTGATTGTGAGCTCCCGTCTTAAAAAAAAAATCAAATGGAAAAGTAAAAACCCCTCACAAATTTGGATTTTATTTCTTTTTGTTAAGATTTATTTATTCGTGTATTTTGTGTATGTGAGTGTTCTCTTTTCATGCACATTTGGGAAAGGAATCAGATCCTACTACAGGCAGTTGTGAGCCACCTGTGGTTGCTGGGACTTGAACTCAGTACCTCTGGGACAGCAATTAGTGTTCTTGACTGCTGAACCATCTCTCAAGCTCCTGGAATTAATTTTTTTATTATGTGTTTGTGCTGGTTTTATCCAAAGAAAATGTAGGAAGCACATTTATGAATTTTTTTAAAATTAGATTTTTACTAATCTCTCATGAATGTCTAGAACAAGAAACTTATCTGTACTAGAACAATTTAAGTTTACATCCCAGCACTTGTGTTCTTTTAAATGCTACAGACATTTCAAAAAGGTAATGTTGCTGTGACAAAAGGCCCATAAAGACAGCTTAAGGGAAGTCTTACGTTAGCCTGTGGCTTCAGAGGAGTGTAGTCCATTTCTCTGATACCATTGCTTCTGGGACAACATTGAGACAGCACCGCTTGGCAAAGAGCTCCTGTTGCACAGAGTAGCTCCCGTCATGGTGGACAGGAGCCAGAGAGATAAGGGGAGACCAAAGACCAGTGGTAACTTTTGAAAGCACACCTTCAGAGGCTCGTCCCTCCTGCTGAGAGGTCCACCACCTCTCCAAATGCTGCCAACAGGGGGAAACTGAGTGTGAGGCTTACCCAGTTGGGTGTGTTTCATATTCAAAATTTAGAGCCAGTGTGACTGATGTGAAGTCATGGCTGTTGTTTTTTTCTTTTGGAAAACTAGAGCTAGCCTCCTTTTGGAAATATTCTTAATATTCTGTTAAGTGGAATTAGTATTGTTGGAATAACAATCTTTAAAAAATGCTAGTGCTCCCATGCCTCTCTCCAAGTCCACTGATAGGGGAAGGTCCTCCTCCCCTTCCATCTGATCATAGCCTATCAGGTCTCATCAGGACTGGCTTCATTGTCTTCCTCTGTGGCCTGGCAAGGCTGCTCCCCCATCAGGGGAAGGTGATCAAAGAGCCAGACACTTGAGTCCATGTCAGAGACAGTCCCTGTTCCCTGTACTAGGGAACCCACTTGGATACTGAGCTGCCATGGGAGGAGATGAGGGAGGAACAGTGGGATTGGGAGGGAATAAGAGAGGGGCTACAGCTGGGATACAAAGTGAATAAACTGTAATTAATATAAAAAATAAAAATTAAAAAATAAACAAATAGCAACTAAAAAAATTGCTGGTGCTCCATCAAATTTTTCATAATTTGAACTGATTATTTAATTCAGGTTCCCTTGTTTTTAACTATGAAGTAAGTTAAGTGAAGTAAGTGGTGGAGCCCAGAGCCACACTCACGCTGTTGATTAGAGGGTAGACCTCAGGTCTGACGACGGCCTTAGCCCTGCACCTCCTCTCATAGGCTCCTCCTGCACATAAAGGATAAAGACAAGAACTTGAGAGCTGATGTGAGTGGACTCGAGGACTTCGGTATCTGGGAGACAGCTAGAGTATTAATGCCTGAGGAGTATGGGGTGCAATGTTCCTAATCATTTTTGTCTTGAGTTTCAGAATTAAAGCTTGTTTATTCTTTTTGAAGATCATCAAATTAGGTGCTACATCTTTTGAGACAAGACTGTGATTAATTTGAAAAGTTTAAAGCTTTTCAGTGTATCAGTTGCTTCTTTTATTGCTGTGATAATGTCCTGTGATACTTTTACTCATAATTCCAGTGGGCTAGAGGTCCACAATGGCAGGGAAGGTATTGTAGATAGAGCAGGAAGCAGAGAGATCATCACATCTCTGCTTTCTTAGGAAGCGGGGGTTGGGGAGGGTAGAAGATGAAAGAGCCTGTGCATGAACACACACACACACACACACACACACACACACACACACACACACGGAGGGAGAGAGGGAGGGAAGGAGGGAAAAGGAGAGGGAGGGAGAGAGAAGGGTGAGGCTATAAACTCTCAACCAGCTCCGGCTCCCATACCCTCACTGATATACTTCTTCCAACCAGGGTCCATGTCCTAGAAATTCCATAAGCTTTTCAAACCAGCTAAGGACCAAGGGTTCAGCCTTTGGGGGACATTTCTCATTCAAGCCACCACACCCAGCTTCCTTGACTTTATCTGTTGTCCCAGGTTAGAGAAGTTCTGTCCTAAAGAAATAATGTAGTCGTGATCTTTATGGTAAGTAGTGTAGAACTGCTCCAGTTTTCTCAGCTGAACCCAGCAGAGCAGTACGAAGCACCAATGCTAGGGCTGGGAACGAAAGGGAAGAGATGAAGGATGAGCAGCGCTCCTCTTAAATGGGAATTCCTGGCTCTCCTTTCAGCCCCTGATAACCACTAGCTGTTTCTAGGATTTGACTCATCTCGGCACTTCCCAGAAGTAGAAAGAGACAGCGTTTGGCATTTGTGCTTGCCTTTCTTAACATAGTATCTTCAAGATTTTTCCCTGTACTAGTTTGCATCAGAATTTCATTCTTTTATTTTATTTTTTAAAGGGAGGGAATGAAAATCAAGACCATCTTGCCTAAGCTTCCTAAGTGCTGAGACCACTGACATGGGCCATCAAAACCAGCTCCCCATGCTTTTAAAGACTGATGCTGTTCGATCCACCATGTATTTATATCACAATTGGGTATCTATTCACCTGCTCATGGACATTTGAGTTGTTTCTACCTCAGGCTACAATTGCTGGATACACACACACACACACACACACACACACACACACACACACACACGTTTATCATATACTTGAATCCCTGTTTTTACTATTTTTTGTTTTATGTGCAGAGCTAGAATTGCTAGATCATAAGAGAATTCTGTGCCTACTCTTCTGGAGGTACTGCGATTCTGTTTTTCCTAGTGTTTGTACTGTTTTATCATCCCAGATTTTCAGCATTTTTGTCTCTTCAATATTCATCCATGTTCTGTGCTTGCTGTTAGCATATCCTAATGACATCTCATGGTTTTTGTATATTCCTAATCATTTGTGATTTTGAGCTTTTTTAAAAATTACCTTACTGGCTATTTATGTGTTTCATATCATCAGAAGGCATGAGAAATGCTGTGTAATGATACCTGGGAAATAATTGAGAAAAAGCATTTGAAATCCTGCTTTGTGGAGTATCATTTTTGTTTGAAGGAATGGCTGACAAACTGATTATTCATTTAGATTTGGGTATCTGGCAACCAATTTTCTCAGATGCTGGGGTGAATGTCATTCCTGGAAAACTACTGACAGGTTAGTTATTAATGTAGGAATCTGAACTTTCAAAAGACAATTATAATTTTGGAATATGTGTGTCTGCCATTATAAGGTTGACAGCCTCATTAGTTTAATGGCTGAGGAGACAGGTGATGTTAACAAATGCAATTAAAAAAAATGTGTAACAGAACAGCTGTATAACTCTGAGCTGGTATTTTCTAGTACATGATCTACAAAGGGTATGGTTAACACATGGATATTAAATGTAAAAATACAAAAAGAATTAATGATACCATTTCAGATGCCAGGTTGCGACTGATCTTTAAGAAACAAATTTTCATGTTTTGCTTGAGTTATAAAGAATAAAATAGCCATAGTTTTCTGAAAAGACTATTAAAATAGTCTTTACCTACATGTATGTGAAACTGAACTTTCTTTGTATGTTTCTTTATATGTTTACAGATTTACATGTGCAGATGTGGCACTAGTAAGAACCTCTTGTTCTATACTCTATGTGTGGCAAAACCTTCCCAGGTTAGGAGCGAGTAGCCGCAGGTGTCTGCTGCCTGGTTTGGTCTAATATATATGGTGGACATAAAACAAAGGATTTTAAAGCTTTAATGTTAAAATCTAAAAGACAATATTTCTATCTGTCTTTTTGTCTGTCTGTCTGTCTATCTATCTATCTATCGATCTATCTATCTATCTAAAGATGTTAGCCTAGGAATTCAACTCAACTATTCAATTCAATTCAACTATTAGGTATAGCACCTAATAGTTTTCTAATAATGGTTACATGTTGAAACAAAATTATTTTGTATATATTAGGCCAAATGAAATGTGTTATTAAAATTAATGTTACTAATCTTTTAATGTAACTGTCAGAAAATGTAAAATTGTATGTGACTTACATTGTGTTAGGTGTGTGTTGTTTAGGGCTGACCTGTTGTGCATTGTTGGTTGTATGGACTCCTTAACTTTGCATGATACTGCTTGTTTAGGGTTTACAGTTACTTGCTTCTGTTTTTCTTTTTAGAGGATTTTAATAGTTATTTTTTTCCTTTTCTCTTCTCTCTCTTTTTTAAAATTATGTTCTTAAACGGGTACGGGACAAAAGAAACCTTTCTTTTAATTAATAACTTTAGGTGTTTTTTTGTTATAGTAATGGATAGGTGACCTGTTCAGTCCATTAATTCTAAAAATGACTGTTCCACTGTAGGAAAGAAAATACAGATAAACAGAGAAAAAGTTTTATCTTAGAATAGGGCTAAGTCAAAATATACGCTCCATTCAAGCTTTGTGAATGGGAGTTGTGTGGGGGGGGTTCTGTCCAAGTAGCTGGCCTGGTGTAGCTGTGTTACATTTTAAGAACTGTAGCCTTTGACAGCTGTGCTCCTGAAACTCATGGCTGTATAAACGACCTTGGGTTTGTTACACTGCAGCTCCTGAGTGGGGCTGAGGGCCTGCATTCCTAGCAAGTGCTGAGGTCATGCCAGTGCTTCTGGTATCACAGGCCACATTGTCCTGTATGTCCATGGGTGTGAGCCTTGCCTCCACGCAGTGGAGCCACTGTGAGTATCTCCTTTGTAGTGACATGAATCATAAGTAGATAGGAAGGATCTCACTGTGTAGCCCTGGCTTACCTGGAACTCACAGATCTGCCTGCCTACTCCTCCTGCTTGCTGGATCAGAGGTGTGATAACCAAACCCAGCAACTCCCAGCAACTCCAACACCCTTCAGGCTTGTCTAGGTCTTAAGTCTCAGGTATATTAATTCTGCATTTAGGGCAAGACAAGGTTTATTAGGAATTTCAGGTATTTCCTCAATGTTGGGAGTTTGACATTACATAAAAACTATGCATGAGTGGATTGACATCGACAGGGTAGAGCATACTTTTCTGGGGGCAATCTCTTTCTTTCTCCCCTTCCCCTGACCCTGAAGTGTGGGCAGATGGTAGTAGCATTGTCTTACACTTTTGCTCAGGTTGCTCTGGAAGTTTTCTTTGGTTAGGTCCTGCAACTCTATAAGCTTAGTCACATATGCTTATGTTATAAGTGAATTAACTTTGATCAGTGCAAACATCATGTTGGTTGGTTTTTGAAAGATAATAATTTGCCCCCTTTTGGTTATGTAGTCTTAGATTAAGTCCTAAGAATCAAAGATAAAATGACAATCCCTATTTAGAAATGCCTTGTCTGGATGTTTTTAATGTACTAGTTTCCCCAAATCAAGGGGGAAATCATATTGGTAGAGAAAAACATACTTAAGTCAGAAAGTGTGCATGTTAAAAGAAATTGTATAAATTTAGTGGAAGGAGACAAAGGAGAATGGGGTGTTTTCTGGCAACCCAGCCTGAGCCTCACAGTCTCAGCTTCATTGCGTGGGCTCCTTAGGGTCAGAGACGAAGGCCCAGTTAGGACCCTTGAGGTTACGGAAATAATTGTAAATTGTCAGCTTTATTTTCTTTGCCAGACATTCCCTTCTGTCCTCTTCAAACCCAGACTCCGTCTACCTTTCTCTCTGAATTTGACTAAGATAGCAGGTTCATATACTTGAAATCATACTTTATTTGCCAGTTTGTGATAGGCTATTTCATTTACATGTGCCAAAACACACATAAGAGTTAAAAATGCAACAAGTGTGCCATGGTACTGTTAGGTTTATGTAAGCACATATGAAAAAGAATACAAAAGAGTGAAAAAGCAAAGTTAATGGATTTTACCAAAATGAAGTCATTGTGAAAGCAGATGCTCACTGTGGTGGTGAAAGCCTGTAATGCCAGCACTTGGGTTTTGAAGGTAGAAGGAGCAGGAGTTCAGGGTTGGCTGCGACTGCATGGCAAGTTTAATGCTGGGCTCGGCTCACGGGGTCCTGTCTCTAAAGAAATGGATGGATGAAAGCAGGTAGCGACAAGTTGAGAGTTCCGTTCTTATCCACGGACTAAGGAAACGTTCTCCCTTTCTTTCTTTTTTCTCTTTTAGATAGTCTAATTGTGTAACCCCAGCTGGCTGGGAACTTGCTGTGTAGACCACAGTGGCCGCAGATTCAGAGACCCACTTCCTCCTTCTGTCCAGGTGCTGCCATTAAAGGCATATGCCACCTCACAGGTTACGGGAATAGTTTATAAATGTGGTTACCCATAGAAACCTTTGGCAGTGCTGAAAATGACTTGCTTTATATCCTTTCTTGATTGCTTTCTAAAGCATAAAAAGTTGTTTGGTTGTGGAAAGAAATTGCTTTTAGAAAAACTTAACAATGTTTTTTCCCAGGGGTGACTGTCAGCAGGCAGCCCTTAAGCATACCACTTGAGATGTTTTGGGGAAATAACAGTGAGTTGTCTTACCCAGAGACTTTCACAGAATTTCACTGTGATAATTTCATTATCCAAAAGTGTATGTGACGAATTTTAGGGTAAAATACCTTCTGTAAACTAGCCACACATCATGAAGATACGTGTCTAAGTTGAGTGAGAATTTATGCTTGAGTATTGAATGCTTTGAAGACAAAGCACCCTCTGTTTGTGACACTTGGTTCTGTCTAAAATTTTAATTGTTAAATTTTATTTTATTTTAGAGGTGCTGGGAATCAAACCCAGCATGTACATGTTAGGTAAAGGTTGTACCTCCCAGCTGTACCCTCGTCTTATCTGAAAACCTAAATGTCTCTATGTACTGTGCTTACACAGATAAAAAATGTCAGTGATAGTATTATTGTTTTATATTGGAAACAGAAACTTCTAATGAACTTTCCCGTTCATTGTGATCCCCCCATTTTCCCCGTTAAGTTCATTACTTACTTAAGTGCTCTTGGGTGTTGGGCCTTCCCCGGGAGGATGGTCAGTCCACCAGGGTCACACCATTACTGACTGCCTCTCCCAGCATCTATCAGATGCTAGAAGGTCATCAGGTAGGAGTGGGCCCTCCGGCTTACCTTCCCTGTCCATACTGTAATTTTGTCTGGCTTGAGCCTGGGCAGACCTGTTGATGCTGTCACATCTTCAGTAAGCTCACAGTGCGGCTGCCCCTTTGCGTCTGGAAAACAGTATTTCCTAAGTCATCCATTACGTTAGCTCCTATGGTCTTCCTGCCCCCTCTCCCACAACGATCCCTAGCCTTGTGCTGGAGGGTAATAGACAGATGCGCCATTTAGGGCTGAGCACTCTGCAGCCTCTCGTTCTCTGCATATGGACCTGTTGTAGCTTTTTGCTGATTGCCTTCTGTGAGAAGCAGCTTCTCTGCAGAGTTGAGCAATACAGTGATCTGTAGATAGAATACTAAGTTACTACTAGTTGAATATTCTGTCACTTTAGCAGAATAATGATAGCAGATTCTCCCCTAGTGCCCATCGTCTACCTAGCTACAGGTTCTTGGCCCATTAAGTGCCACAGTTGGGTTCTAGCTCATGGAATGGGTCTTAAATCCAATCAGGACATGGTTGGTTACTCCCAGCAGATACCTACGGCCAATAAGAGACTGGTGAGAAACTAGGAGTTTGGTGCAAGGGTGCAAAGGAAAAGTGTATATACTTGTGGGTGCCTTTTAGAAACTATAACCCATCATCCTTTGGTTTTTTTCTTCTTCCTTCTTTGCTGGGGCTGGATCCCAGAGCTTTGTACACATTTGGTAAACTTTGAAAGTGGTTGAACAGCTAGTTTAACGATGGGGATAAATACATGGGACTGGAATTTAGATAAAGCAGTTGGTTACATATTCAAATTTATATATAAATTAATTGTATGTGAAAAGTCAGTGTAGCTAACATTTATTTTGAGATTGTATTTTAATTACATTTCTCCCTTCTCTTTCCTCTCTCCAAACCTTCCCACATACCCCTTCCCACCCTCCTTCAAATTCACAGGCCTCTATTTCATCAACTGGGTAACTGATTCATATAAATTCATGATTTAAAATCCTGCTCAAATATTTTAGTAGCAGCTGATTTGCATAGTGTCTGTAGACATTTATAACCATCACGATTATATAAAGAATGTTTCTTTTGTCATCCTGTTTTGTGTCTCCGCTCCAGTGCCCTAATTTATGTACAACTACTTTTTTTATTGGTAGAGATTTTGATGTTGATTTTAATATTGAGTGAGTGTGTATGTGTTTAATATACAGAGTCTATCTCAGTATGACTGGCTTTTTAGAAAGAACATTTAGCAGTTTAACAAACTCTAAAACATTCATTCATTCATGCAGTTATTCATTCATTCGTTCATATGTGTATGTGTGTATGCACACATGTGGAAGCCAGAAGAGGCCATTGGAGTCCCTGGGGCTGGAGTTACAGGCTGTTGTGGCCCCATGTAGGTGCCAGCGACAACTCTGTTCCTTTGTAGGAAGCTGGCTGAGCCATCTCACCAGCCACAGTGACTGGCGTTTCTTCAGATGTGCACAAATTGTTTGTAAGGGTGCACGTCGGCCTAATGTGCCTGTCATAGGCTGTGACTAACTCTACCCTGCTGATGTGCTTTGATCAAACTGGTGAGCCACAAATATGCTAGCCAAGTGTGTACCAAAAGAACCTTTTTCTTAGCCGAGTTCCTAGACCACTTGGGTATTGGCAGACTTTTCTTGTTAACCCAGGTTAAACGAAGTCTTCTTTTATCTGCTACTTTTTTTGTCTGTGTTGTTGGAAAGCAGTGATAATATAGGCTGGTTTTTCCTCACCAGTGGGTAGAGGATACATTTAGTCTGAGCTATTAAATTACGCACAGGGATTTGGTATGTGGGATGTGTTCCCCTCTTCCTGACAGATCTGATAAACCACCATATAGAGGGGCTTTCTTTGAAAGGGAAGAAGTATGCAGACTGCTCCTTCAGTCTGAAAGTCTTGTTTGTGTTTAGTAACATCGAGATAAGTATGTTTGAAACACTAGCATGTGCTTTTCTGTAGGTGAACACAGAATTGGTAAGTATGTGTGTGTTTTCTGAGCCAAGGTTTTGGTGTCAGGCCCTGCAGTTTAACAGACAGTGACTCTGCTGATACCTTGGCTCTCGTGGAGGTTTTTCTTGGTACCCTTTTATGAAGTAATTACAGGAGGTGCTGTGTTTACTTGGTACACTTGAGACTGTGTCAGTGCCAGAATAAGCTTTGGCATGTTAGGGCCAGGATAGTGGTAAAAAGGGAGTTAACATATCCTGTTTGTTGTACTTTGTGTCTTCTTCTACATTTAAAAAAAAAAAGTTTATCTTTATTGGGGTGAATGTGAAATACCCACATACCCTGGCCTCTTCATGTACAGTCAGCACACATTGTAGTACTTTCTGTTTGCTAACCTTAGTCTATCACGCGTATTTAACTATCTCAAGAAACAGGGAGTGGAATGTAGTGTGTAGAAGTTATTTAACGTCAGATTAGCTCAGTTTCCAGGTATTCTAAATGAATTTTGCATCCTGGAATCACCTCATGTTAATGTTTTCAGTTGGAATGGCTTAAACTACACAGTACAGTTGTGAGGCAGGACTGGGCATTTTTAGCGCATTGGCTAAAACCTCTTTATAAAAGCACACATGAAGCCATCACATCAGTCCCCAGTCCTACAGAAAACAATAATACAAGAAGGAAAACTTTGAAATAGCTATTTTTTGCCTAGTAAAAATAGTACTTTTATTATAGATTAAACATTTAAAATAAAAATGGCAAGCTCACCCACTATAGTAGTGAACTTCAGATTGAAGGACATTATTTTTGTTCAAGAAATATCAAAAGGTAATAAATGCCAAACTGTTTTTCATATAAGGCTTTGGAGGGTGAATATATTATAAAACTTTAGTATATAATTTCAAAACCTTTTCTACAAAGAATTCCAGTATTTTTTTTAAGGGGAGTAAAAAATATTTTAGGATGGATGTATACGTTTTGTAGCGCTAATTAACTGATCTTTCTTTACCTTGTACTGATGTTTTACCTGTCTGCTTATTTGTCCATCAATTCTCCATATGATGGGTCAGTTCACAGACATCAGGCCTATACAGGACAGCTGTGACACCAAACTGAAAAGTGAAAGAGCTTGAAGTTCTCACCACGCTGGCTGACCTCCTGGTGGAAAGGGAGGCCCACTTCCGAGTAAGACTGGACATCGTCCTCTGTCTGTTCTCTGGGAAGTCCCCAAGTTAGAGTGTCACGCTGTGTATGGTGTATGTGTGTGCTCATGTCAATGTCATAGGTAGCAATAAGTCTTCATTATGAAATAGATACTGGCCGTCTTACTGACCCTCCTCAGGGTCTTTAGCTATTATTTTAAGAATTTTCTCTTAACACTGAAGTAACTTTCCAGTTTGTTTCCTGATTCTATCCTCCATCCTATTAGTCTTCTCAAATGGTGCTTGCTAACTGTCATTTTAGTCTTTCCTTGCTTTGTTTTGGTTTCTTGTCCTATATTACTTTGAAATTATGTGCTTTTCTTATTTCACTACTAGTTAGTTAACAGAGACTACAGTACAAGACTTCAGACAAATGTGAAATTCTTAGAATGCTCTTAATTCATCACTCTTTTTTTAATATTTACTTATTTATTATGCATACAGTGTTCCACCTGCATGTGCACCCGCTTGCCGGAAGAGGGCACCCAGATCTCATAGGTGGTTGTGAGCCACCATGTGGTTGCTGGGAATTGAACTCAGGACCTTTGGATGAGCAGCCAGTGCTCTTAACCTCTGAGCCATCTCTCCAGCCCCCAATTCATCACTCTTGTCTCCTCCTGAGAGAACATGATGTTATTTTCACAGCTCATTAATCTTTATTTTGTAAATAAGATGGTAAACTTATGGCTTTATAAGTCAGTGCTTTTATTTTTATTCTTTTCTTTTGCTTTTTGAGACAGGGTCTCAACCGTGTAGCCTTGGCTGGCCCGGCATTTGCTGTATAGACCAATCTGGCCTTGAATTGGGAGTGGTCCTCCTGCTTCTGCCTCCCAAGTGCTAGACTTGCATATACGTAGTGCATATCCTTATCACTCTAAGGCGGGCAGCAGGTGAGCAAGATGGTGATGAAGAAGGCGCTCAAGCAGTGTGCAGAAAACAGCACTTGCACTTAATGAGCATGCAAAACAGAAAGCCCTTTTTTACCTCAGAAGACAAGCAGCTGCTGAGGATAGGGGAAGAAAAGCCATGTGCATTCCACATCACCACTGCCAGTGAACACTTCCTATTCTGCCAGCTTTGTGCACTGTAAATCGTTGCTTCTGATCTGTTTGTAGTCTTCTTTGTTTTTCAGATTTCTAGACTACCTACACTAGAACACCATTCAACACATCCATAGTACATGCTCTTAAGTGCCAAGCCAGCGACACAGTAGGTGGAACAGAGCAAACCACAGGCAGATCATTGAATTACTCATGAGCCTTGTGCACAGAGCTTGAGCACAAGGCAAGTAAAGTAAATACTTCATACAAGACAGCAATAAGTCCCCAGCAGGAAAAAAATTAAAGCAGGGATTGATGGTTCCCTGGAAAATTGTGTTTGAGAATATATTGTGGAGATTTAAAAAAATTAAATGTAGGTGCCTGGGGAAGGTAGAAGGTGGCTGAGTAAAGATGGGAAGGAAGGGAGAAAAGGAGCCTTTACAATCTTAGGCGAGTGCATTCCAGGTAGAACAAAGGAAATGGAAAGGCCCTGACATGAGGGTAGGGACCAGAGAACACAGGCAGAGCCAGATAGTGCAGTCTTCTGTCATGGAGAAGGTAAAACCCTTTCTCACATTTTTCTGACTTCAGTGAAGTAGGAAGCCACAGGAGGGTTATGGATATAGAGGTGACATGATTGGGACCAGCTTTTAATATAGCCAGTGTGTGGAAAATCAAATGAGCATACGATTAGAAGCTGGAAACCGCCCGGAGACTATGATGTCACTTTGATAAAGGTGACATAGTTCTGACTAGGGCAGTGAGGATCTCTGGAAAATGAACTCACACTGTATTTTGAAGGGAGAGTATAAAGGCCTGAAAGACTGAAAGCAAACCAAGAACGCCCCCACCTCTAAAGGAATCACAAACACGGAAGCTAAAGGACACTCAAGCAAGTCAGAATTGCACAGGCATTTAAATTTGAGAGAGAGAATAAAATCAACTGGTTGAGGACTTCATTTGTTGAGAGCGTAAGAATGTATCCCTTGAAACAAAGATACACACCCTTCATCCTTATACTTGCTTGCTTATCCCTTGGCCTCATGCTGATGTAAAATAAGAAATGTAAGCTCTACTTTTTTTTTTTTTTAAAGTTTTATTAATTACACTTTCTTCACTTTGTATTCCCCCATAAACCCCTCCTTCCTCCCCCCCAATCCCACTTTCCCTTCCCCTTCTTCAGGCATGCCCCTCCCCAAGTCCACTGATAGGGGAGGTCCTCCTCTCCTGCCTTCTGATGTTAGTCTATCAGATCTCATCAGGAGTGGCTGCATTGTCATCTTCTGTGGCCTGGTAAGGCTGCTCCCCCCTCGGGGGGGGGGGGGTGATCAAAGAGCAGGCCAATCAGATTATGTCAGAGGCAGTCCCTCTTCCCATTACTATGTAACCCACTTGGACACTAAACTGCCATGGGCTACATTTGCGCAGGGGTTCTAGGTTATCTCCATGCCTGGTACTTGGTTAGAGTATGAGCCTCTGGGAAGACCCCTGTGTTCAAATTTTCTGGTTCTGTTGCTCTCCTTGTGGAGTTCTTGTCCTCTCCAGATCTTACTGTTTCCCACTTCTTTCATAAGATTCTATACACTCTGCCCAACAGTTGGCCATAAGTCTCAGCATCTGCTTTGATAGTCTGCAGGGCAGAACCTTTCAGAGGCCCTCTGTAGCAGGTTCCTAACTTGTTTCCTGTTTTTTTCTCCTCCTCCTCCTCCTCCTCCTCTTCCTCGTCCTCCTCCTCCTTTCCTCCTGCTCTTCCTCCTCCTCCTCCTGCTCTTCCTCCTCCTCTTCCTTCTCCTCCTCCTCCGCCGCCGCTGCCGCCGCCCATCCTTTTTGCCTTTTGGGATGGGGATTGAGCATTTTAGTCAGGGTCCTCCCTCTTGATTAGTTTCTTTAGATGTACAGATTTTAGTAGGTTTATCCTATGTTATATGTCTATATGAGTGAGTATATACCGTGTGCGTTTTTCTGCTTCGGGGACAGCTCACTCAGGATGATCCTTTCCAGGTCCCACCGTTTAACTGCAAATTTCATGATTTCCTTATTTTTCATTGCTGAGTAATATTCCATTGTGTAGATGTACCACAATTTCTGTATCCATTCTTCAGTTGAGGGGCATCTGGGTTGTTTCCAGCTCTGGAAAAAAGCATCTTCAACAAATGGTGCTGGTCTAACTGAATGTCTACATGTAGAAAAATGCAAATAGATCCATACTTATCACCCTGCACAAAACTAAAGTCCAAGTTGATCAAAGACCTCAACATAAAACTAGACACATTAAATCGGTTAGAAGAAAAAGTGGGGAATACCCTTGAACTCATTGGTACAGGAGAAAACTTCCTGAACAGAACATCAACAGCACAGGCTCTAAGAGCAACAATCAATAAATGGGACTTCATGAAACTGAAAAGCTTCTGTAAAGCAAAGGACACCGTCATCAAAACAAAACGAATGCCTACAGACTGGGAAAGAATCTTCACCAACCCTTTATCTGACAGAGGACTCATATCCAGTATATATAAAGAACTAAAGAAGCTGAAAAGCAACAAATCAAGTAAACAGAGCTGAACAGAGAATTCTCCATAGAGGAATATCGAATGGCAGAGAAACACTTAAAGAAATGCTCAACCTCATTAGCCATCAGGGAAATGCAAATCAAAACAACCCTGAGATTTCCCCTTGCACCCATCAGAATGGCCAAGATGAAAAACTCAAGTGACAACACATGCTGGAGAGGTTGTGGAGAAAGGGGAACCCTCCTCCACTGCTGGTGGGAATGTAAACTTGTACAACCACTCTGGAAATCAATCTGGTGCTTTCTCAGACAACTAGGAATAGTGCTTCCTCAAGATCCAGCCATACCACTCCTAGGCATATACCCAAAAGAGGCGCAAGTACACAAAAAGGACATTTGCTCAACCATGTTTGTAGCAGCTTTATTGTAATAGCCAGAAGCTCTACTTTTATGTAACCTTGGTATTTAAATTCTAGTTCTATTGATGGTTATGGTCTTGGAGAACTTGCTGACATTTTCAGTGTTTATTTTATGACTTTTAAGATTTTTATGCTTTTATTTATCGTATTGGGGATTGAGCCTAGAATGTATTGTACTGTTGAGTGTTATCCCTTCAATCCCTTGTATTTTGAGACAGCATCTCCTTATGTAGTCCATGCTGGCTGCCACCACCTGATTGCTGAAATTACTGGTGTGTGCCACTACGTCTGGCTTAGCTTTGTAAAACTTATTTGTGCTACATTTATTTGGTAGAGTGTGATATTTTGATATGTATACAGTGTGAACTTACTAAATCCATCAACTTATTTGACATCTCTCTCTGTCTTTAAGTCCTCCAGTTTAACATTGGATTTTGGAATACATAATAAACATTGCTGGCTGCAGCCATGCTACTTGTCTTATAGATGGAGCTTATTCTTACTATCTAACTACAATTTTGTAGTGATTGGAATTAAGATGGTTTCTAGTCTTTATTTTCAGAAAGCGGAGAAGTGAATACTGAAAATAGGGTATAAGAATTAATTGTGATAATTATGTGAAAGCATATTATGTGGCCTAGTGTTGAAAATTTTCCACAAAGTATGCTAACTCCTTCATTTTGACCATAGAGAATATTTTTGCTTCCAGGATGAAATACCAGTACTTGAAATGATAACTGGTAATTAACTGTCAAATTGAAAGTAGTTCTAGGAAGGAACTGGAAGGCTGCTAATACAATTTGTTATAGTTAAACATGGTTTATGTGAATGAACTTGTATTTGTTTGTTATACTTTGTATACGCCATTAGGAAATAGTCAATATCGAGGAATGAGGACTCAGATTAAATAGAACTACTTCCCAGGAAAATCCATTGATTAATATTAGGTTATTCACTCCACAGATGATTTGAGTGTCAGGCAAGATGATTGGCATTGGTAGTGTTATAGTAAAGGAGGTACACACAGACCTTATTTTTACAAGTATAGAATCCATTAGAGAAGAGTGATCTCAAATATTACCCACGTAAATACTGTGGTGGGTGAAATTGTGTTAGTCCCATTTGTAAGGGCTGCGGACTCAGATGCCTGCAGTACACACAATGGGGAATAAATGGGCCAGCGCATTGAAGTTATAGGGAGTGGAAGTGGCCAAGGTGAACTGCCTGGTATGTGCCCTGGGAAAAGGATCCAGGGCAAGCTGATGGAAACAAGGGTCCCTGTTTATAAAATTTTAGTTAGATTAATAAAAAATCTGATTGCTGTCTGAAGTATTATAGCTTACAAAACATTTGTATAAATATTATTTTGGTTGGAAGTTGTTCATTGTGCATACTCATTTTTCATAGTATCCTGTTACATGGGGGCATTTCTGTCTATGTTTGAGGTAGGATTTCCTGTGGCCCAGCAGGCCTTAAACTGATTCTGTAACTGAGGATGATCTAAAACTACTGGTCCTCCTGCTTTTATTTCTCAAGTTGTTGGGGTTATAGGCACACCTGGCTAAGACTCTTTTTTTTTGCAAAGACTTTACATAGTCCAGTTTAAGCATGCTTCGTCTTTTATGCATAAGGTATTGTGCTTATTAAGTAAAAATTTCTTAAAAATTTGGCAAGGGCATTGTTCTTTCTTGGTTTCTTCATTTGCCTTTTGTTCTTTAATTCTGTTATTTCTAGAAACTTCTATTGGTAATTATATATATATATATATATATATTTTTTTTTTTTTTTTGTTATATTTGTATCTGTATAACTATATGGGTAGTTGTTGGCTCTAAAGTCATTAGACCATGAGATTTATAGGGGAAATAAAATTCCTGGCTCTATCTTGTTAGATTAGCTGCCTGCCTCCTTTCTCAGTGTTTGGTCTGTTTCTCATCTATAAAGTGGAAATAAGTTAAACGCTGTATGTGTCACAGGAATGAAATAAAATATGCCTTCCCCTCAATTCTGATTCATTGCACTTACTGGTAATAGTTCCTTTGGCAAGAATGTAAGTTAGTAATCATTCCTTGTTAGAAAGGGCCTCACTTTTAGGGGAAAGCATTAGATTTGCTGACTTAACCTCGGGCTCTTGTACCAGAGATAAATACTCTATGGGAAGAACTTCTCTGTGCCTCAGTTTGCCTAGACACACATAAGTGCCTTTCCTGCTTAGCTTAAACAGAGCTCCCCTCCCCTCCCCTCCCCTCCCCTCCCCCCCCCCCAATCCCTGCGGGGGAAGGGGGGAGAGGATAACATCACATGTGGTCGTTTGACT